>NC_091378.1:11673770-11817087 GCF_038502225.1 Cherax quadricarinatus | reverse complement strand
CCTGTGCATACTCATTCCTGGCTCTGCGACTGATCTCCCTATTTTCGTGTGTTCTCTGCGTTCTGTACTTTTTCCATTCTCACTTGCACTTTGTTTTTGCCTCCTTACACCGTCGGGTAAACCAGGGGCTCGTTCTGGTCTTCCCGTTGTTACTGTTGCCCTTGGGAATAAACTTTTCCACTGCCTCCTTGCATTTTGTTGTTATATATTCCATCATTTCATTTACTGGCTTTCCTGCCAGTTCTCTGTCCCACTGGACCTCCCGCAGGAAGTTCTTCAACCCTATGTAGTCCCCTCTTTTATAGTCAGGCTTTTCCCATTCAACTCCTGTAATTCTCTCCACTTGCAGCTCTACTATGTATTCAAAGCACAGAACCACGTCGTCGCTAGCTCCTAGGGGACTCTCATACTTAATGTCCTCAATGTCTGAGCTGCCCAGGGTGAACACAAGGTCCAATCTTGCTGGTTCATCCTCCCCTCTCACTCTGGTAGTGTCCTTAACATGTTGGTGCATGAGGTTTTCCAGCACCACGTCCAACATCCTGGCTCTCCATGTTTCGGGACCTCCATGTGTGTGTGTGTGTGTGTGTGTGTGTGTGTGTGTGTGTGTGTACTCACCTATTTGTGGTTGCAGGGGTCGATTCTTAGCTCCTGGCGTGTGTGTGTGTATACTCACCTAGTTGTACTCACCTAGTTGAGGTTGCAGGGGTCGAGTCCTAGCTCCTGGCCCCGCCTCTTCACTGGTCGCTACTAGGTCACTCTCCCTGAACCGAGAGCTTTATCATACCTCTGCTTAAAGCTATGTATGGATCCTGCCTCCACTACATCGCTTCCCAAACTATTCCACTTCCTGACTACTCTGTGGCTGAAGAAATACTTCCTAACATCCCTGTGATTCATCTGTGTCTTCAACTTCCAACTGTGTCCCCTTGTTGCTGTGTCCCATCTCTGGAACATCCTGTCTTTGACTACCTTGTCAATTCCTCTCAGTATTTTGTATGTCGTTATCATGTCCCCTATATCTCTCCTGTCCTCCAGTGTCGTCAGGTTGATTTCCCTTAACCTCTCCTCATAGAACATACCTCTTAGCTCTGGGACTAGTCTTGTTGCAAACCTTTGCACTTTCTCTAGTTTCTTTACGTACTTGGCTAGGTGTGGGTTCCAAACTGGTGCTGCATACTCCAATATGGGCCTAACGTACACGGTGTACAGAGTCCTGAATGATTCCTTATTGAGATGTCGGAATGCTGTTCTGAGGTTTGCCAGGCGCCCATATGCTGCAGCAGTTATTTGGTTGATGTGCACTTCAGGAGATGTGCCTGGTGTTATACTCACCCCAACATCTTTTTCCTTGAGTGAGGTTTGTAGTCTCTGGCCCCCTAGACTGTACTCCGTATGCGGTCTTCTTTGCCTTTCCCCAATCTTCATGACTTTGCACTTTGTGGGGTTGAACTCCAGGAGCCAATTGCTGGACTAGGTCTGCAGCCTGTCCAGATCCCTTTGTAGTTCTGCCTGGTCTTCGATCGAATGAATTCTTCTCATCAACTTCACATCATCTGCAAACAGGGACACTTCAGAGTCTATTCCTTCCGTCATGTCGTTCACAAATACCAGAAACAGCACTGGTCCTAGGACTGACCCCTGTGGGACCTCGCTGGTCACAGGTGCCCACTCTGACACCTGTGTGTGTGTGTGTGTGTGTATGTGTGTGTGTGTGTGTGTGTGTGTGTGTGTGTGTGTGTGTGTGTGTGTGTGTGTGTGTGTGTGTGTGTGTGTGTGTGTGTGTGTGTGTGTAATCACCTACTTGTATTCACCTAATTGTAGTTGCAGGGGTCAAGACTCAGTTCCTGGCCTCGTCTCTTCACTGATCGCTACTAGGTCCTCTCTCTCTCTCTCTGCTTCCTGAGCTTTGTCATACCTCGTCTTAAAGCTATGTATGGTTCCTGCTTCCACTACATCATTTGCTAGGCTATTCCACTTTCTGGCAACTCTATGACTGAAGAAATACTTCCTAACGTCCCTTTGACTTGTCTGAGTCTTCAGCTTCCAATTGTGACCCCTTGTTTCTGTGTCCCCCATGCGCTAAATGACCCCATGAAGGTTTAGCCCTTCTCCTAAAATAAGAATAATAATATAATAATAATAATAATAATAATAATAATAATAATAATAATAATTATTATAATAATAGGTCTACTTCTTACGTTACAGCAGCAATATTGACATATTAAATTTAGGTAGGCCACATACAGCTCAGTTTACTTATCATATATTTTATAAATTAATCAGAACTCGCTTATCGTCAGTGAAAGAACAAAGGCAGTGTCAGAGGTCAGCTCTTCCTTTTGATAACAGTGGGAAAACCCACTGTATATCAACAGTGGGAAGTCCCACTGTTCAATGAGCATTTTAGTTGGTGGCCAAAGCTCTCTACACGGTGAAGATAGAAACTTTGGGCGTGTTTCTTTCCACCTGTTGTCTATGTTCACCCATCAGTCAAATGGGTACCTGGGAGTTAGTCGACTGGTGTGGGTCGCATCCTGGGTCAAAACTGACCTAATTTGCTCGAAATGCTATGAGTAACGAGGGGCTTTCTATATAGTAGTATGTCATTGATGTCAGCTAGGCCTGTATACCGTGTACCGGTAGGGGCATACATCCCTTCCTTTTTTTTGAGTGAGGGAGAAATGGGAGGTAATCAAGTTCGAATCTAAGGAAGATGAGTTCTGCTTCAATTCCCTGGACCATGAGTCCCATACGGGGACGTAACCTCCCTTGACGGAATATGAGCGTAACCTGTGCTTGCTACCATCTAGTACCACTCATCACCTAGTTCCAGTACCTCTCACTCATGGCTATTATTATTTTTCAATGTGTCTTGCGCTTGTATCGTTGAACCTCAACTCAGAGATCATCACACTGTTGTAAACAGTTAAGTGTGTTAGAAAGGGCAAGCCAGCCGCTGGTGGCATCATGGTCCGCCACAGTGATAATGCTACATCACTGGAAATAAGCCGGTCTGATGACAGTGGCTTTCTTGGGTTATCCTGAGTTAGCTGGGGTAACAGAGTTACTAACTCTCCTGGGGTAACAGAGTTACTAACTCTCCTGGGGTAACCGAGTTACTAACTCTCCTGGGAAAACAGAGCTACTAACTCTCCTGGGGTAACAGAGTTACTAACTCTCCTGAGGTAACAGAGTTACTAACTCTCCTGGGGTAACAGAGTTACTAACTCTCCTGGGGTAACAGAGTTACTAACTCTCCTGGGGTAACAGAGTTACTAACTCTCCTGGGGTAACAGAGTTACTAACTCTCCTGGGGTAACAAAGTTACTAACTCTCCTGGGGTAACAGAGTTACTAACTCTCCTGGGGTAACCGAGTTACTAACTCTCCTGGGAAAACAGAGCTACTAACTCTCCTAGGGTAACAGAGTTACTAACTCTCCTGAGGTAGCAGAGTTACTAACTCTCCTGGGGTAACAGAGTTACTAACTCTTCTGGGGTAACAGAGTTACTAACTCTCCTGGGGTAACAGAGTTACTAACTCTTCTGGGGTAACAGAGTTACTAACTCTCCTGGGGTAACAGAGTTACTAACTCTCCTGGGGTAACAGAGTTACTAACTCTCCTGGGGTAACAGAGTTACTAACTCTTCTGGGGTAACAGAGTTACTAACTCTCCTAGGGTAACAGAGTTACTAACTCTCCTGAGGTAACAGAGTTACTAACTCTCCTGGGGTAACAGAGTTACTAACTCTTCTGGGGTAACAGAGTTACTAACTCTCCTGGGGTAACAGAGTTACTAACTCTCCTGGGGTAACAGAGTTACTAACTCTCCTGGGGTAACAGAGTTACTAACTCTTCTGGGGTAACAGAGTTACTAACTCTCCTGGGGTAACAGAGTTACTAACTCTCCTGGGGTAACAGAGTTACTAACTCTCCTGAGGTAACAGAGTTACTAACTCTCCTGGGGTAACAGAGTTACTAACTCTCCTGGGGTAACAGAGTTACTAACTCTCCTGAGGTAACAGAGTTACTAACTCTCCTGGGGTAACAGAGTTACTAACTCTCCTGGGGTAACAGAGTTACTAACTCTCCTGGGGTAACAGAGTTACTAACTCTCCTGGGGTAACAGAGTTACCAACTCTCCTGGGGTAACAGAGTTACTAACTCTCTGGCAGTCCATAGTGTGATAGCTCTGAATGACTCTTTGGTCAATGACTCCTAGAAGGCGCAACAAGACACAAGCAGTGTCAATGACTCCCGCAACACACCATGAATACTCAGGCAGATTCAGTGAAAGTCTGGCTAGGCTTTAGGAAAGTCTTCAAGGTCAAGACATCCTTCACCTACGTGTAAGTGTTACGACTCATCCCTGTGTGATGCTGCGCTTCCACCATCACTGCTGTCGAGTATTAACTTTGTAACATTGTCCAGCGTGACCATCACCTGGATGACCTCTGACTATAGTCATGTTTTACCAGGTATTAGGTAAAAGGACACAAGTGCAACTGATATTTTATTGTGGCAACGTTTCGCTCTCCAGGAGCTTTGTCAGGCCGTGATGGCTTGATAAAGCTCCTGGAGAGCGAAACGTTGGCACCTTAAACCATACCACGGGTGGGGATGGAACCCGCGATCAGAGTCTCAAAACTCCAGACCGTCGCGTTTTGAGACTCTCTGATCGCGGGTTCTATCCCCGCCCGTGGTATAGTATGTTTGCAATCGTGTCATTACGATTTCGTGAGTCATGTTGGCACAATAAAATGTCACATTAGTTGCATTTGTGTCCTTATACCTAACACATTGTCGGTAATTCTAATAACATTAATACAGCTAACAGGGATAAATGTGCCCCAGGGGTACCTACCAGACTCACTGTTTAAGTCACCTTATTATATCAGTGAAAGACACTAAAGAAAAAAAAACATTATTCTGTTAATTTTATTATTTTGCTTAAAATTCATTATTATTATTATTATTATGAAAGACATTGATTATAAGTTGAAAAAAAAATATTCATTTGCGTTTGACGGCGAAGATATTTCTGTGGTTGTGGAATGGATGAGTAACCCATTTATTTTTAATGTGTATTACCATGAATGACAGAGATATAAGATGATCTTGTTGAACTGAAATCTAATGAAGGAATCCCAGTGGGATCTGAATCATTGACAGTAGAAAATTTCTGGTGAACGAAGGTTAAAAATGTTCCCACAGAGAAGACAAAAAACTTAGGTTCTCGTGCCATTTACCATCACAAGTCAGTAAGGTACAACTGTCCCAAAAATTCTCCGCGTAAAAACAAAGCTTAGAAACACGATCAAATAAATAAATTTACATGATTCATTACCTTTGTAACTTGTTAGTTCATTACCTTTGTAACTTGCTCAGCTATTAAAACTTTAGGAGCCCAGTCCCTGGACCTCCTATGTACCTTTGTAATACTTTGACTACCCTCCACAGGATGGGTACCTGGAGTTTACCTGGAGAGAGTTCCGGGGGTCAACGCCCCCGCGGCCCGGTCTGTGACCAGGCCTCCTGGTGGATCAGAGCCTGATCAACCAGGCTGTTGCTGCTGGCTGCACGCAAACCAACGTACGAGCCACAGCCCGGCTGATCAGGTACCGACTTTAGGTGCTTGTCCAGTGCCAGCTTGAAGACTGCCAGGGGTCTGTTGGTAATCCCCCTTATGTGTGCTGGGAGGCAGTTGAACAGTCTCGGGCCCCTGACACTTATTGTATGGTCTCTTAACGTGCTAGTGACACCCCTGCTTTTCATTGGGGGGATGGTGCATCGTCTGCCAAGTCTTTTGCTTTCGTAGTGAGTGATTTTCGTGTGCAAGTTCGGTACTAGTCCCTCTAGGATTTTCCAGGTGTATATAATCATGTATCTCTCCCTCCTGCGTTCCAGGAAATACAGGTTTAGGAACCTCAAGCGCTCCCAGTAATTGAGGTGTTTTATCTCCGTTATGCGCGCCGTGAAAGTTCTCTGTACATTTTCTAGGTCGGCAATTTCACCTGCCTTGAAAGGTGCTGCTAGTGTGCACCAATATTCCAGCCTAGATAGAACAAGTGACCTGAAGAGTGTCATCATGGGCTTGGCCTCCCTAGTTTTGAAGGTTCTCATTATCCATCCTGTCATTTTTCTAGCAGATGCGATTGATACAATATTATGGTCCTTGAAGGTGAGATCCTCCGACATGATCACTCCCAGGTCTTTGACGTTGGTGTTTCGCTCTATTTTGTGGCCAGAATTTGTTTTGTACTCTGATGAAGATTTAATTTCCTCATGTTTACCATATCTGAGTAATTGAAATTTCTCATCGTTGAACTTCATATTGTTTTCTGCAGCCCACTGAAAGATTTGGTTGATGTCCGCCTGGAGCTTTGCAGTGTCTGCAATGGAAGACACTGTCATGCAGATTCGGGTGTCATCTGCAAAGGAAGACACTGTGCTGTGGCTGACATCCTTGTCTATGTCAGATATGAGGATGAGGAACAAGATGGGAGTGAGTACTGTGCCTTGTGGAACAGAGCTTTTCACCGTAGCTGCCTCGACTTTACTCTGTTGACGACTACTCTCTGTGTTCTGTTAGTGAGGAAATTATAGATCCATCGACCGACTTTTCCTGTTATTCCTTTAGCACGCATTTTGTGCGCTATTACGCCATGGTCACACTTGTCGAAGGCTTTTGCAAAGTCTGTATATATTACATCTGCATTCTTTTTGTCTTCTAGTGCATTTAGGACCTTGTCGTAGTGATCCAATAGTTGAGACAGACATGAGCGACCTGTTCTAAACCCATGTTGCCCTGGGTTGTGTAACTGATGGGTTTCTAGATGGGTGGTGATCTTGCTTCTTAGGACCCTTTCAAAGATTTTTATGATATGGGATGTTAGTGCTATTGGTCTGTAGTTCTTTGCTGTTGCTTTTCTGCCCCCTTTGTGGAGTGGGGCTATGTCTGTTGTTTTTAGTAACTGTGGGACGACCCCCGTGTCCATGCTCCCTCTCCATAGGATGGAAAAGGCTCGTGATAGGGGCTTCTTGCAGTTCTTGATGAACACATGATGAATGCATGGGCATGCCATTTATCGCCTGTTCGAAGTCATTTGGCGTCAGGATAACATCGGATAGGCTTGTGTTAATCAAATTTTGTGTCTTTCTCATAAAAAAATTCATTTTGATCTTCGACTCTCAGTCTGGTTAGCGGCTTGCTAAAAACTGAGTCATATTGGGACTTGAGTAGCTCACTCATTTCCTTGCTGTCATCTGTGTAGAACCCATCTTGTTTAAGTAGGGGCCCAATACTGGACGTTGTTCTCGATTTTGATTTGGCATAGGAGAAGAAATACTTTGGGTTTCTTTCGATTTCATTTATGGCTTTTAGTTCTTCCCGCGATTCCTGACTCCTAAAGGATTCTTTTAGCTTAAGTTCGATGCTTGCTATTTCTCTGACCAGTGTCTCCCTACGCATTTCAGATATATTGACTTCTTTTAGCCGCTCTGTTATTCTTTTCCGTCGCCTGTAAAGGGAGCGCCTGTCTCTTTCTATTTTACATCTACTCCTCCTTTTTCTTAGAGGAATAAGCCTTGTGCATACATCGAGTGCCACCAAGTTAATCTGTTCTAGGCATACGTTGGGGTCTGTGTTGCTTAGTATATCTTCCCAGCTTATATCGGTTAGGACTTGGTTTACTTGGTCCCACTTTATGTTTTTGTTATTGAAGTTGAATTTGGTGAATGCTCCCTCGTGACTAGTCTCATTATGTCGGTCTGGGGCTCCACGCATACATGTCTGAACCTCAATTATGTTGTGATCTGAGTATATTGTTTTTTATATGGTGACATTTCTTATCAGATCATCCTTGTTAGTGAAGATGAGGTCTAGTGTATTCTCCAGTCTAGTAGGCTCTATTATATGCTGGTTTAAATTGAATTTTGTGCAGAGATTTAAAAGCTCGTGTGAGTGTGAGTTTTCATCAGAGCTGCCTCCTGGTGTTATTACTGCAACAATATTATTTGCTATATTCCTCCATTTTAGGTGCCTTAAGTTGAAATCCCCCAGGAGCAAGATGTTGGGTGCAGGAGCTGGAAGATTTTCCAGACAGTGGTCAATTTTTAACAGCTGTTCCTGGAATTGCTGGGATGTTGCATCGGGAGGCTTGTAGACTACCACAATGACTAGGTTTTGGTTCTCGACCTTTACTGCTAAAACTTCCACTACATCATTTGAGGCATTAAGCAGTTCTGTGCAAACAAGTGACTCTGCAATGTACAGGCCAACCCCCCCCCCCCCTTTTGCCTGTTCACTCTGTCACATCTGTATAGGTTGTAACCTGGGATCCATATTTCGTTGTCCAAGTGATCCTTTATGTGGGTCTCAGTGAAAGCCGTGAACATTGCCTTTGCCTCTGCAAGCAGTCCACGGATGAAAGGTATTTTGTTGTTTGTTGCTGGCTTTAGACCCTGTATATTTGCAAAGAAGAATGCTATCGGACTGGTGGTATTGTTGGTACTGGGGGGGATTTTTTTTCCGGCATTAGTATCTGTATCTGTTGGTTTGGAGTGGAGGCCATCGACTGTGGTTCCACTCCAGGAATGACTGGATTTGGTGTACGATTTCTGCCATTTCCTGCCAGTTTTTTTTCCTTCCTGGCACTAAAAAACCTCTCGCTCTTGAGTGGCTGTGGCTACCCAGGTTTTCCAATGGCCTGGATGTTTTGTATCTTTTTGTCCCCTTTAGATGGTATGCCTGGCAATTTAAGTTATAGCACAGTCCTTCCTGTTCTGAAGAGGTACACAGTTCAGGGTGAAAAAGCTTACAGGAAGGGAGTTTGCATTTTCCTGTTGTCATATGGGCATGGCATTTTCTAGGGTGGTCATAGTTGCACGTCCCATCTGTTTTTCCAGATTTCCCATGCCAGCAGATACTAAGTGCATAGTATGTGCACAGGCTTGGTTTCCGTTTGCCTTGGGTTTCTGTGACTGTATTCCCTGTTGGTGCATGTTTCCCTGTCTTACTTCTATCCTCCCTAGCACCAACAATGGAGCTCCCACCAGTTGTTTTTGGTAATATATCCTCACTATTGCTAGTGGAGTCCTCTTGTTTGCTATTTCCTGCGGTATTTCTAGTTTGCAATATTGGTTTTATCTTATCTTTGACTACACTTGTTTCCCTACTATGGCTCCCGTCCCCTATGAGGTCATTTATATGTATCCCTTCCTGCGTATAGTTCCCGACTACCTGGACAAAATCTCCAGCTTCACCATTACTGTCTCCCAGGACAGCATCTCCAGCTTCACCATTACTGTCTCCCAGGAGAGCACCTCCAGCTTCACCATTACTGTCTCCCAGGACAGCACCTCCAGCTTCACCATTACTGTCTCCCAGGACAGCACCTCCAGCTTCACCATTACTGTCTCCCAGGACAGCACTATCAGCCCCACATTTACTGACTACCAGGACTTCATCTCCAGCCTTACAGTTTCTGACTACATGGCCAGTATCAAGGGCAGTACCATTCAGCACAGACTTTTTATGTTCCCATCTGTTGTAGAAAGCTTCCAGGTTGTCTATGAAAGCAGCTTTGATGTTGTCCTCTTTTAATACCCTTGTGATTTTAGTCCACAGATTTATCTCATTTGGGCATACCCAAAAACACTTCCCTGTTTTAACACTGCTTGTAGCTAGTTCTTGGATATCTGCACAAGGGGCGTGACACCAATTTCCACACAAATGACAATTTATCCATGTGGAAGCCCGTTTGTTTCACTGACCACAGACTACACACAGCTTCATAATGATTTGAATGGTTGATTTACTGCAATTCTACTAGCAACCTCTTGAATATTCTATTAATAACCTTCTTAAATGAAGCTCTAGCTATTTGTATTTCTGTTTCTAACTGTTTTTGTATATTGGACAGCTTACCGTGCACATTCCTGATATATATTTAACGTTTGTGTTTATAAGGGCGCCTACAACCCCATCCGTTTACAGTCTGCTTTATTGTCCAACGAAACCGTTTGAAACCAGTGAAGGGTTCGGACCAGTCAAGGGTTCGGACCAGTCGATCTGATCTGATCAGTGGGTCGCTTATTTAAAACATACTGGTCGGTGATTTGGGCTAACACATGAAGGATCTACTGGAAATTATCTACCCGAGTAATATGTGATTTGTGTTGAAGAAACCGGTGATTTCTGGCAGCTCCTACAATGACGAACGGTCAAAGTTTATTCTCTATAAGGATTACAATGTTGATTTTACAGAAATTTGGTTATTGTGTGGTTTACATGTTGTAAAATAGTGATTACAGAGTGTACCACTAGAACGCTTAGCATGGCTAGGCATTTCGGGCAGACTTAGTTTTATTCTTAATTGTAAAATATTACAAATTATGAGGTAAGTTGGTATTATGGCTAAGTGACTAAATACTAGTTTGTGAGTTTAGCAATGTGAAAGCTTTTGTTTTGGCACAGTACATAGTTTCAGTATTGGAGTATCACAGGATTCATTATTTTAAGATTGAGATTAATATTTCTGTTTATGGTCAAATGAGTGAGTGAGTGTAAGTGTGAACCACCAGGTGGTATTCGTGTAGTTAGTTGACGGGGTGTATCAGGGAGATAAGATGTTTTCTAATGGTAGCTTTGAAGGTGATGAATGTGTCTGCAGTTCTAGAGTTCTCAGGTAGGGTATTCCAGATTTTAGGGCCTTTGACATACATTGAATTTTTGTAAAGGTTTAGTCGGACACGGGGAATGTCGTAGAGATGTTTGTGTCTGGTGTTATGCCTGTGGGTTCTGTCACAACTATCAAGAAAGCGTTTTAGGTCAAGGTTGATATTAGAGTTTAAGGCCCTCTAGATGTAGATTGCACAGTAGTAAGTGTGGATGTACTGAACAGGGAGTAAGTTTAGGTCTATGAAGAGTTGGGGGGTGTGTTGCCAGGGATGGGATTTAGTGATTATTCTTACTGCAGCTTTTTGTTGGGTTATTATTGGCTTTAGGTGTGTTGCTGCAGTTGATCCCCAAGCACAAATAGCATAGGTGAGGTATGGATAAATAAGTGAGTGGTATAGTGTGAGAAGGGCATTTTGCGGCACGTAGTATCGTATCTTGGAGAGGATCCCAACCGTTTTGGATACTTTTTTGGTTATATGCTGGATATGGGTGCTGAAATTCAGGTTGTTGTCAAGGTATAAGCCTAGGAATTTGCCCCCATTATTTCTGGTAATTAGCGTGTTGTCAATCTTAATGTTAATTTGTGCATCTCCTGCTCTGCTACCAAACATAATATAGTAGGTTTTGTCAGTGTTAAGCGTAAGTTTATTGGCTGTCATCCAAGTCGATATTTTGATCAGCTCCTCATTCACAATGGTGTTGAGGGTGGCAAGATTAGGGTGAGAGATGACATAAGTCGTGTCGTCAGCACAACCCTTGTTTATCAATCGCTGTATCTAGCTTTTCTATTTTTTTTCCGTCTCCACCACAATAAATGCTATATTATCACTATAGTTGACTGGTGGAAATTTTGGAGGAAGGACGCTTTTTCTGTAGTAATATTTGCTTCTGGTTGTGTATATTGCGACCGCTGGTAACTACAGGTTATATGAAATTCACAGTATACGTATGGTATTTCAAGAAAAAAGAAACTAATGAAAGTCACTCCACTCCACTAAGTACCATTATAATACTGGTTAGTTGCTACTACAACACTGTATTCTGCTATTCACTGGTATCACTAGATTATATGCGAGTACACTAGCAAGCCAGGAAGATTATTAAAAACAGCTGACCTGTGGTAAGTTTCTGGCGACTTCTGGCACCAGCCTCTATAGGCTTATCACTTCATTTACAAATTCACCTGTTTTCAAATGACACTTTAGCCTTTATCAACAATATACTAGGGAGCCACTGTAGTATACACTATGTATACTCAATGTTATCAGGGAGACTTTCTTTCCTCTGACACGAAAAGTTCAATTATTATTATTTTTTTCACAAGGGACACAGGCCTGATTCCCCTCTGGCAGTAAACTCTGCTAGGTAGTGCACACTAATTCTCCTTTTTTGACTCAGTATAGGTGCACCTCAGTATGAGGTGCATAATATATTAAACTAAACGATCAAGTTAAAACATGCGTGTGGCTAGTCCAAAAAAAACAAAATGTGTCCCCCGTTCAGTCATTAATAAACGTTAGTTTTTTAGTTTAATATGTTTATTATGCACCCCATACGCATCCTGTGGGCGGTAGTCAAAAGATTACAAAGGTACATAATGGGTCCAGGGACTGGACTCCAAAGTTTTGATAGCTGAACTAGTTACAGTGGTAATGAACTCACAAGTTACAAAGGTAATGAATCCTGAAAGTTACTTACGTTTATACATGGCTACAATCATGAACAAATTATAGAGTAATGAGCAATTCACACGTCCACACCCGGTCACAACTATGAGTTATTGGTGCAAATATTAATTGTTGGGTCACACACACACACACACACACAGGACGGCACTGTAATGAATCAGAGAAGATTATCAGGAGGAGAGTGGTGGAGCACCTGGAGCGGAACAAGATTATAAACGACAGCCAGCACGGATTCATGGAAGGCAAATCCTGTGTCACAGACCTACTAGAATTTTATGACAAGGTAACTGAAGTAAGAACTGAGAGGGAGGGGTGGGTTGATTGCATTTTCTTGGACTGCAAGAAGGCCTTCGAAACAGCTCCTCACAAGAGATTAGTACAAAAGCTAGAGGAATAATCACATATAACAGAAAGGGCACTGCAATGGATCAGAGAATACCTAACAGGGAGGTAACAGCGGGTCATGGTCTTTGATGAGGTATCACAGTGGGCGGCAGTGACGAGCGGGGTCCCACAGGGGTCAGTCCTGGGACCAGTGCTATTCTTGGTATATGTGAACGACATGACGGAAGGGAGAGACTCAAAAGTGCTCCTGTTTGCAGATGATGTGAAGTTAATGAGGAGAATTAAATCAGACGCAGACCAGACAGGTCTACAAAGAGACCTGGACAGGCTGGATGCGTGGTACAGCAACTGGCTCCTAAAATTTAACCCCGCCAAATGCAAAGTCATGAAGATCGGAGAAGGGCAAAGAAGACCGCAGACAGAGTATAGGCTAGGAGGCCAAAAACTGCAAACCTCACTCAAGGAGAAAGACCTAGGAGTGAGTATAATACCGAGTACATCGCCAGAAGTACATCGCCAGCCAGATAACTGCTGCGGCATATGGGCGCTTGGCAAACCTGAGAATAGCGTTCCGGTACCTCAGGAAGGAATCGTTCAAGACTTTATACGCTGTGTACGTCAAGCCCATACTGAAATACGCAGCACCAGTTCGGAAGCCACACCTGGTCAATCACGTCAAGAAATTAGAGAAAGTGCAAAGGTTTGCTACAAGGCTAGTTCCAGAGCTAAAGGGAATGTTGTATGAAGAAAGGTTAAGGGAAATCGGTCTGACGACACTGGAGGACAGGAGGGTCAGGGAAGACATGATAACGACATATAAAATACTGCGTGGAATAGACAAGGTGGACAAAGACAGGATGTTCCAGGGAGGGGACACAGAAACAAGAGGCCACAATTGGAAGTTGAAGACACAAATGAGTCAGAGAGATAGTAGGAAGTATTTCTTCAGTCATAGAGTTGTAAGGCAGTGGAATAGCCTAGAAAATGACGTAGTGGAGGCAGGAACCATACACAGTTTTAAGACGAGGTTTGATAAAGCTCATGGAGCGGGGAGAGAGAGGGCTTAGTAGCAACCGGTGAAGAGGCGGGGCCAGGAGCTAGGACTCGACCCCTGCAACCACAAATAGGTGAGTACAAATAGGTGAGTACACACACACACACACACGAGTACAAACACTCACACATATATGAGTACATAAATACACATGCAACACACACATTAGAGAGACAAATGACAATACAGACGCGACATCAGGAACTTCTATGTCAGGCACAGACAAGGGGACGCTAGGAAACAAAGGAGATATGCCGTATGTGAAGGACCTATCAGACCCACGTGGGGCCAGGGAAAAGACGAGGAGCACACTAAGATCAATGACAGGTCCGAAGACAATGAAGGTATGTTATATGCATAGACTAACAGCCAACTGCAGTAGCAAGGAACAGCTGATCATGAAAGACAGTTCACTGAGCATAGAAGTTTCAGCAAGGACAGGTATTGAAGGCAGGAATATTTCAATGGAAAGAACTTAAACACCTCAGAGGATGCTAAGGGAGACGCAATGGGAGGAGGAAAAAGAGATGTCAGTTTTTGTGTATGGGCTCCAAGAAGTCGAAGGGGAAACCTACGATGAAAGAAAACAGGAGGAGGAAAAAGCGATTGAAGGTATCTACCACTCACTACTCTGTGACCATCAATATGGCTTCAGGAAAGGTTACTCTGCTGCTGATCTGTTGTTAAACCTCTCTACTAAGTGGCACCAGTCACTGGATGAATCCAAAGTCAGCTGTGTGGTAGCACTGGACATTGCTGGTGCTTTCGACCGGGTGTGGCACCACGGCCTCTTAGCAAAACTTCAAGCACTGGGAACTGCAGGCTCTACATTATGTCTCCTCAGTGATTACCTTCATGGTAGATCTCTGAGGGTAGTTCTTAATAAAACGGAATCAGCAAGACATCCTATTGGGGCAAGTGTTCCACAAGGAAGCGTGCTGGGACCATTGTTATGGAATGTCTACTTCAACGACCTTCTTCATCTCATCCCAGAATCCCATGCATATGCAGACGACTGTACACTGACATTCACTTATCCAAGAGAAGAAATGCCAGTTGCTCTAAGCTACATCAATCACCAGCTAAGAGCTATATCAGCTTGGGGAAATAGATGGCAAGTAACATTTGCACCTGAGAAAATGCAATGATGGTCTCTAGGTACCATGACGGTAATGCTGGTGCAGTAGTAAGGATGAATGGGAGGGCGTTGGCACCTGGAGAAGAAGTTGATATCCTTGGGGTGAAATTTGACTCCAAACTGACCATGAAGAACCATGTTGTAAATCTTGCAAACAAGGCAGCCAGGAAGCTTACAGCACTTCGCCATGTCTCACATCTGCTTGACAGTAGGGGTAGCAAAATTCTGTACAAGGCACAAGTACGCTCACACCTTGAGTATGCTCCACTTTCTTGGTTTGCCTCCCCCCTCTCATCTGCGACTGCTTGACAGAGTAGAGAACAGAGTAAGGCGTCTCATCTCTCGCCTTGACCAATCCTGGATAGATCTGTCATTTCAGCAGAGCCTTCAACACAGGAGGGATGTGGGTGGGCTTACTGTTATGTACAAGGCCAATATTGTCAAAGTACCACACTTGGATCCACTTCGAGGACAGCGTGAAACAAGCTTTTATGCCACAAGATGGGCAGAAAGCAGCAACTTCACTCTGGCTGTACCCTTCTCCAGAACATCACTCCATCTGAAATCATATATACCAAGGATGACTCGAGTATGGAACACATTCGTACAGCATAATGATGTCAACGAGATAAAGTCAGTTGATCAAATGAAAATGCTGGCCCACAGACGGCTCCAACTTCATCCTGTTCCCTACTTGTATGCCTCATAACAATAAAAATGCTTTCAAATGAGCTGATGTAGGTAATAGCTCTTAGCTTGCCAATAAAGTTAGGAATCCTTAACCTGTAAATAGCTTATCAATAAAGCTAGGGATCCTTAACCTTGTCAAACCCTGTGTAAAAAAAAAAAAAAAAATGTGAGGGCGACATGACCCAGGTGACAAATTTTTGGAGAATTGAGTGGTTGGTGAGTGGAAGGAAACGGCCTGTCAAAGTAATTTTCAAGGAAGAATCAGCTCGAACCAAGACCTTGCAAGAGAAAGCATGACTGAGGGATAAACCGGAGTACCGGAGAGTATACCTCGATCGTGACAGAACACAAGAAGAAAGGACGATACTGAAAGAGGGTACAAAGATGCAAGGAGAAATGAGAGGCAATGATGAAGATGAGCTGGACCCAGACCCAGGAGGAAGGGCAAACACCTCCCCAGAAACTCCTGTAGAAGGACTCCAACTGCAACAAGCCCATCACTGCTGAGCAAGATAAGATAAGATTTCGTTCGGATTTTTAACCCCGGAGGGTTAGCCACCCAGGATAACCCAAGAAAGTCAGTGCGTCATCGAGGACTGTCTAACTTATTTCCATTGGGGTCCTTAATCTTGTCCCCCAGGATGCGACCCACACCAGTCGACTAACACCCAGGTACCTATTTGCTGCTAGGTGAACAGGACAACAGGTGTAAGGAAACGTGTCGAAATGTTTCCACGCGCCGGGAATCGAACCCGGGACCTCCGTGTGTGAAGCGGGAGCTTTAGCCACCAGGCCACCGGGCCACCAAAACCCACACACTGTTCCCTCTGTCACCAAACCCCACATCACAAACCTCACCCCTCCAGCTGCCCCCTATGGGCACTCTGACCCCACCACTCTCATCACAAACCCCACCCACACCACAACCCCCCATAGGCTCCCACCAGGGCTCCCGATCCCCCAACTACAATATTCTCCCAGGACCACAGTGATAGAAAAGAAGCTGAAGGTTTGACACACCAACACGGACAGAATAACGAATAAATATGAGGAGTGGCACGAAAGAATCAATGAGAAATCCCCAGACATCATAACAGTCACAGAAACGAAACTCACTGAGCAATAACAAACGCAATCTTCCCACCGGGATATCAGATCCTGAGGAAAGATAAGAGTAGGAGAGGAGGGGTTGCACTGCTCATAAAAAACAGATGGGGATTTGAGAAAATGAAAGGCATGGACGAGATTGGAGAAAGGGACTACATAGTAGGTACAATTCAGTCTGGGGAACATAGTTATTGGAGTAATGTATAACCCACCGCAGAACTGGAGGACGCCAAGAGAGGAGTCCGATGAAAACAACAGGGCGATGGTGGACACACTGGCTGAGGTGGTAAGAAGAGCTCACTCGAGCAAAGTTACTGGTTATGGGCGATTTCAACCACAGGGAGATTGATTGGGAAAACCTGGAGCCACATGAGGGTCCCAAAACATGGAGAGCCAAGGTAATGGATGTGGTACTAGAAAACCTCATGCATCAACATGTCAGGGACACTACCAGAGAGAGAGGTGAGGATGAACTATCAAGACAGGACCTTGTTTGTCCTGAGCAATCCAGACATTGAAGACATCACTTACGAGAGGCCCCTTGGAGCTAGTGTTCACGTGGTTCTGAGTTTTGAATATATAGTAGAGTTACAAGAGGAGAGGGTAACAGGAATTGAATGGGAAAAGCCAAACTATAAAAGGATGGACTACACAGGTATGAGGAACTTCCTGCAGGAGGTTCAGTGGGACAGAGAACTAGTAGGAAAGTCAGTAAAGAGGCAGAGGAAAGGTTTGTTCCCAAGGGCAATAGAAATAATGGGAAGACCAAAACGAGTCCTTAGTTTGCCCAAAGGTGTAGGGAGGCAAAAACTAAGTGCACCAGAGAATGGAAAAGGTATAGGAGGCAAAGGACCCAGGAAAATAGAGAGATTAGTCGAAGAGCCTGAAACAAGTATGCACAGGTAAGGAGGGAAGCCCAGCGACAGTACAAAAACGACATAGCATCGAAAGTCAGATCTGACCCGAAACTGCTGTATAGCCACATTAGGAGTACGACAACAGTGAAAGACCAGGTGATCAGGCTGAGGAAAGAAGGTGGGGAACTCACAAGAAACGATCAAATGACCAACAAGTGTTGGATGACATACATGCAACTGAGGAGGAGGTGAAGAAGCTGCTAAGAGGCATTGATACCTCAAAGGCGATGGGACTGGACATCTCCCCGTGGGTCCTTAAAGAGGGAGTGGATATGCTGTGTGTGCCACTAACCACAACCTTCAACACATCCCTTGAAAGTGGGCAACTACCTGAGGTATGGAAGATGGCAAATGTAGTTCCCATTTTTAAAAAAGGAGACAAAAAAGAGGTACTAAATTACAGACCACATTCACTGACGTGTATGGTATGCAAAGTCATGGAGAAGATTATCAGGAGGAGAGTGGTGGAGCACCTGGAAAGGAACAAGAGTATAAACGCCAACCAGCACGGATTTATGGGAGGCAAATCCTGTGTCACAAACCTTCTGGAGTTTTATGATAAAGTAACAGAAGTAAGACACGAGAGAGAGGGGTGGGTTGATTGCATCTTCTTGAACTGCAGGAAGGCCTTTGACACAGTTCCTCACGAAAGATTAGTGAAGAAGCTAGAGGATCAGGTGGGTATAACAGGAAGGGCACTGCAATGGATCAGAGAATACCTGACAGGGGGGGCAACGAGTCATGGTACGTGATGAGGTATCACAGTGGGCACCTGTGACGAGCGGGGTGGCATTGGGGTCGGCCATAGGACCAGTGCTATTTTTGGTATATGTGAATGACATGATGAAAGGGTTAGACTCAAAAGTGTCCCTGTTTGCAGATGATGTGAAGTTAATGAGGAGAATTAAATCAGATGAGGATGAGGCAGGATTTCAATGAGACCTGGACAGGCTGCACACCTGGTCCAGCAACTGGCTTCTCGAATTTAACCCCACCAAATGCAAAGTAATGAAAATCGGGGAAGGGCAAAGAAGACCGCAGACAGAGTATAGGCTAGGTGGCCAAAGACTGCAAACCTCGCTCAAGGAGAAAGATCTTGGGTTGAGTATAACACCAAGCACATCTCCGGAAGCACACGTCAACCAGGTAACTGCTGCAGCATATGGCCGCCTGGCAAAACTGAGAACAGCGTTCCGATACCTTAGTAAGGAATCGTTCAAGACACTGTACACCGTGTACGTCAGGCCCATACTGGAGTATGCAACACCTGTTTGGAACCCACACTTGATCAAACATGTCAAGAAAGTAGAGAAAGTGCAAAAGTTTGTGACAAGGTTAGTTCCAGAGCTAAGGGGAATGTCCTATGAAGAAAGGTTGAGGGAAATCGGGGTAACGACACTGGAGGACAGGAGGGTTAGGGGAGACATGATAATAACATACAAAATACTGCGTGGAATAGACAAGGTGGACAGAGGCAGGATGTTCCAGAGGGGACACAGAAACAAGGGGTCACAATTGGAAGTTGAAGACCCAAATGAGTCAAAAGGATGTTAGGAAGTATTTCTTCAGCCGTAAAGTCGTCAGGAAGTGGAATAGCCTAGCAAGTGAGGTAGTGGAGGCAGGAACCATACATAGCTTTAAGATGAGGTATGATAAAGCTCATAGAGCAGGGAGAGAGAGGGCCTAGTAGCACACGGTGAAGAAGCGGGGCCAGGAGCTGAGTCTCGACGCCTGCAGCCACAATTAGGTGAGTACATACACACACACACAGATAAGTTTACCTGGAGAGAGTTTCGGAGGGTCAACGCCCCGGTGGCCCGGTCTGTGACCAGGCCTCATGGTGGATCAGCGCCTGATCAACCAGGTGGTTACTGCTTGCTGCACGCAATCCAACGTACGAGCCACAGCCCGGCTGGTCAGGTACCGACTTTAGGTGCTTGTCCAGTGCCAGCTTGAAGACAGCCAGGGGTCTATCGGTAATCCCCCTTATGTATGCTGGGAGGCAGTTGAACAGTACTGGGCCCCTGACACTTGGTGTCCCACAGGGAAGTGTCCTTGGCCCTCTTCTCTTTCTCCTATACATAAATGACCTACCAAATGCTTCACAATTACTCAAACCCACACTTTTTGCAGATGACACTACATACGTCTTCTCTCACCCGAGCCCAGTCATGCTAGCCAATACTGTAAATACCGAATTACAGAAAATATCTACCTGGATGAGGACTAACAAACTTACACTAAACATTGACAAAACCTACTTCATTCAGTTTGGTAACAGAGCTACAGATGTCCCTCTTAACATAATGATAAACGGATCACCTATCACAAAGCTAACAGAGGGAAAATTCCTAGGAATCCACCTTGATAATAGACTCAAATTTCATACACATATACAACAAATTTCTAAGAAAATTTCCAAGACTGTAGGCATAATATCGAAGATACGGTACTATGTTCCACAGTCAGCCCTCCTGGCCCTATATCACTCTCTTATTTACCCCTATCTCACCTATGGAATTTGTGCATGGGGCTCAACAACAATTAACCATCTCAGACCACTAATTACCCAACAAAAGGCTGCAGTTAGAATGATAAGAAATTCCCACTACAGGCAGCACACTCCACCAATATTCAATACACTAAACCTACTCACCATACAAAACATCCATACTTATTACTGCACCTATTACATACACAGAACACTTAACTCTGATATTAACCCTCCCCTCAAACATCTCCTTGCCAACCTCAACAGAACACATGACCATAACACAAGGCACAGATCACTCTTTGATGTTCCTCGTGTCCATCTCACGCTATGCAAAAACTCAATGCACATAAAAGGCCCTAAAATCTGGAATTCATTACCTGTAAATATAAAAGAAACACTACCTGTTTATAAATTCAAGTCTCTTCTCAAAGTTCACTTACTCACTCAAAACCAAATAAATACTGAATAATTGAACCTTATAAATTGTATATCCTATATGTTACTCACAATTATATCACACAAATGTTAAACCTAGGACCCAATCTAACTTTGTTATTTTTTTAAATACACTACCTAACATTGGCGTCAGGATAACATCAGATAGGCTTGTGTTTACCAAATTCTGTGGCTTTCTCATAAAAAATTCATTTTGATCTTCGACTCTCAGTCTGGTTAGCGGCTTGCTAAAAACTGAGTCATATTGGGACTTGAGTAGCTCACTCATTTCCTTGCTGTCATCTGTGTAGGACCCATCTTGTTTAAGTAGGGGCCCAATACTGGATGTTGTTCTCGACTTTGATTTGGCATAAGAAAATAAATACTTTGAGTTTCTTTCGATTTTATTTACGGCTTTTAGTTCTTCCCGCGATTCCTGACTCCTATAAGATTCCTTTAGCTTATGTTCGATGCTTGCTATTTCTCTGATCAGTGTCTCCCTACGCATTTCCGATATATTGGCCTCTTTTAGCCGCTCTGTTATTCTTTTCCGTCGCCTGTAAAGGGAGCGCCTGTCTCTTCTATTTTACATCTACTTCTCCTTTTTCTTAGGGAATAAGCCATCGAGTGCCACCGAGTTAATCTGTTCTAGGCATAAGTTGGGGTCTGTGTTGCTTAGTACATCTTCCCAGCTTATATCGTTTAGGACTTGGTTTACTTTGTTCCACTTTTTGTTCTTGTTATTGAAGCTGGATTTGGTGAAGGGTCCCTCGTGGCTAATCTCATTTTGTCGGTCTGGGACTCCGTGCATACATGTCTGAACATCAATTATGTTGTGATCTGAGTATATTGTTTTTGATATGGTGACATTTCGTATCAGATCATCGTTGTTAGTGAAGATGAGGTCTAGTGTATGCTCCAGTCTAGTAGGCTCCATTATTTGCTGGTTTAAGTTGAATATTGTGCAGAGATTTAAATTATTACTATAATCAAAAAGAAGCGCTAAGCCACAAGGGCTATACAGCGCAGAGATTTAAAAACTCGTGTATTTGTGAGTTCTCGTCAGAGCTGCCTCCTGATGTTATCACTGCAACAACATTATTTGCTATATTCCTCCATTTTAGGTGCCTCAAGTTGAAATCCCCCAGAAGCAAGATGTTGGGGGCAGGAGCTGGAAGATTTTCCAGACAGTCGTCAATTTTTAACAGCTGTTCCGGGAATTGCTGGGACGTTGCATCCGGAGGCTTGTAGACTACCACAATGACTAGGGTTTGGTTCTCGATCTTTACTGCTAAAACTTCCACTACATCATTTGAGGCATTGAGCAGTTCTGTGCAAAGAAGTGACTGCTATATACAGGCCAACCCCCCCCCCCCCTTCCCTTTTGCCTGTTCACTCTGTCGCATCTGTATGGGATCCATATTTCTTTGTCCAAGTGATCCTTTATGTGGGTCTCTGTGGAAGCCGCGAACATTGCATTTGCCTCTGCAAGCAGTCCACGGATGAAAGGTATTTTGTTCGTTGCTGGCTTTAGACTCTGTATATTTGCAAAGAAGAATGTCATCGGACTGGTGATATTGGTGGTACTGGGGGAGACTTTTTTTTTCCGGCACTAGTATCTGTATCTGTTGGTTTGGAGTGGAGGCCATCGACTGTGGTTCCACTCCAGAAATGACTGGATTTGGCTTACAATTTCTGTCATTTCCTGCCAGTTTTTTTTCCTTCCTGGCACTAAAAAACCTCTCCCTCTTGAGTGGCTGTGGCTACCCAGGTTTTCCCATGGCCTGGATGTTTTGTATCTTTTTGTCTGGCAATTTAAGTTATAGCAGTGTCTTTCCTGTGCTGAAGAGTGACACATTTCAGGGTGAAAAAGCTTACAGGAAGGGAGTTTGCATTTTCTTGTCATATGGGCATGGCATTTTCTAGGGTGGTCAAAGTTGCATGTCTCATCTGTTTTTCCAGATTTCCCATGCCTACAGATACCAAGTGCATAGTATGTGCATAGGCTTGGTTTCCGTTTGCCTGGGTTTTTGTGACAGTATTCCTTGTTGGTGCATGTTTACCTGATTCATTCCTATCCTCACTAGTACTAAGAATGGAGTTCTCACCAGTTGTTTCTGGTAATATATCCTCACTATTGCTAGTGGAGTCCCCTTGTTTGCTGTCTCCTGTGGTATTACAAGTTTGTAAAATTGGATTTATCTTGTCCTTGACTACACTTGTTTCCCCACTACAGCTCCTGTCTCCCTTGAGGTCATTTATATGCATTTCCTCATACGTACATTTACTGACTACCTGGACAGCACCTCCATCCTCACCATTACTGACTCCCAGGACAGCACCTCCAGCTTCACCATTACTGTCTACCAGGGCAGCCCCTCCAGCCTTACAGTTTCTGACTACATGGTCATCACCAAGGGCGATACCATCCAGCCCAGTCTTTTTATTTTCCCATCTGTAATAGAATGTTTCCAGGTTTTCTATGAAGGCTGCTTTGATGTTATCCTCTTTTAATACCAATGTGATTTTAGTCCACAGATTTATCTCATTTGGGCATACCCAAAAACACTTCCCTGATTTAATACTGCTTGTAGATAGTTCTTGGATATCTGCACAAGGGGCGTGGCACCAATTTTCACAAAAATGACAAGTAATCCATATGGAAGCCCGTTTGTTTGATTTACTGCAGACTACACAGAGCTTCATGTGATCTGAATGGTTGATTTACTATAATTCTACTAGCAACCCCTTGAATATTCTACTAACCTCCTTAAAGTGAAGATCTGGCTATTTGTATTTCTATTTCTAACTGTACTTGTATATTAGGACAGCTTACTGGTGTATGTTCCTGTTTTATATTTATTTTTTGTGTTTGATATGGGCGCCTAAAACCCCATCTGTTTACAGTCTGCTTTATTGTCCAATGAATCTGTTTGAAACCGGTCAAGGGTTCGGAGCAGTCAAGGGTTCAGACCAGTCAAGGGTTCGGAACCAGTCGGATCTGATCAGTGGGTCACTTATTTAAAACATATCTAGTCGGTGATTTGGGCTAACACATGAAGGAACTACTTAAAATTATTTAACTGAGTAATATGTGATTAGATTGATACAAAAGTATAACTTGCGTGTTGAAGAACCGGTGATTGCTGGCAGCACCTACAATGATGAACGGTCGAGACCTGTGTGACAGTAGTCCATTTGGTGAAGTTTACATTTAGTTTGGTCTACATTTGGTGGTGGTGATTTAACCTGCAAAAGATACTTGTAACCCAGCCAGAGCCGTGCAGTAGTGACATCCAAGAGTCGGCTTATTCTGTTGGGTGCACCACAGACATGTGGCTCCTCCTGCATGATAGAATGATAATAGATGGACTGACTTGTGTCAATCTCCCTGAGTCTTAAGTGAATAAAATTCAGTTGAAGTTCTTTTGACAAGCCAAGATTGTAATCTACCCCCTCTACGGAAAATTTTATAGGGGGTTACCAGAATGTACCTCAACATTACATGCATATGAGTAATCTCATTGGGAGACAACAACCATATTGTTTACTGTAGTCACCCCGTGTAGACATGTGATAAAACTTAACCACCCCTGGTCACTGCAGGTGGTCCCATCGATCTCACAATCTTATTCATATCTATCCGAGACCAGTATGAATTGGATAGCACCCACAAGTACGGCACTACTAATTAATTGTGGACTGTATAGATTATATTAGTTTAACTGAATGAAGGAGGGGGGGTAGGTTACACATGGATATATCCATCAAGGAAAAACACTTGTATATAATCCCACCACTTACCAGATATTCTCTGGTGGTCACTTGATGTAGCTGGATCGCCCACAAACTATCCAATTACAACATACCTAACTGGCCAGTATCAGTCTGCTATAACTAGAAGGGTTACTTAACTGTGGGAGATTGATGCTCCTTATTTCCTTCATTCATAATCTCATTTCGATGTCCTGCTACACCGACACAGTTTTATTCCAGCAGGACGAGGTATCCATTGGTTTGTCCCGGTTTAGAAGTCATGACTCCATAAAAACTTCACTATCCTCGGGACAGGAACCACAAGGTAAACAGATGCTCACTCTGAGAACAGCGACTCATTTCACTTCACACATTCTCTTAACTTGGTGTTATTATCACTGATTACTTCTTAGCCCACCATACGGTTTAATGTCTCATAATTATTATACACATTGCAGGCCACTCCATTAAGAACTGAGACCGATGAGTGATGATTAAATCACGGGTATTTTTCCCCGGGACACACTCCATGGCGACGTGCCAGTCACCACTGGTCCTACCATTATTCACTAATTTTGCCACTTTATTACGGTGGTCCCATCAATCACATTCCTTCACTCTTCATCAGGGACAGTTACGACACATCCTATTATGAAGTGAGGCCTATATTAATCCTTAGGCTGCCGTGAACGCCAATTTCCTGGTCCCATGTTTTCACAGCCTCTGAACTCCATTCAAAACACTCCCACTCCCTCATGCCCCACCTCGACCTCTCCCCTGCCCATCAGCACAGGCGCAGAGCTTCCTTCTTGGTTCTATTCCATTTTTAAATACATTTTTTGACCCATGTCGACACATTAAACACCTTTTAGGCACTATAGCTTCGGAAGATTAAAATATTTTCCACACTGCGGCCGGGCGGAGGTCGTTGTTAGACGACTTAAATAACGTGGAGTACAATTTTCCCATCTTCACTGGCCACCTGGCTTGGGAACTCCAACATTAGTATTTACATAATCACCCATTAATTCTTTCCACCTGTTAACTCTTCAGGTAGGGCTCCATCCAAAGCACACTCAAGCTTCCATGCTTCTGGTATTAACAATTTCCCTCTTATTGTAAGGTGTGACACTAAGCCTATGCTCTCTGGGCATACTGGAATTATGAGACTTTAACAATAACACGTGTCTCTCAGTATCCCAAGTCAGCCCCAGCACGTTACTGCATATAGGCACTTCAACTCGAGGGCTATCCATATTTATTGATCCCTCAAAATGGACTAATTACTGCTCCATTCCCTCAGGGGCATCCTTGCACCTTGCATTATTTCATTAACCCCTTCATATATCCTCATTAGTTCCTCTTCAGTTGACGTCACACCCGGAAATTGTCCACATAAGATTATTTACCCAATTACTTCGTTCAGTGGACCACCTGTGCACTTAAGGTGTGCATTTATCGTCGCCTGAAGTAAGAACTATTTATTATTTAACTGCTTATTAATTATATCATTATAAGCAGTCAACAATTTTGGTGTCTTGCACTGGACAAGCACCTAAAGTCGGTTCCTGACCAGCCGGGCTGTGGCTCGTACGTTGGTTTGCGTGCAGCCAGCAGTAACAGCCTGGTTGATCAGGCTCTGATCCACCAGGAGGCCTGGTCACAGACCGAGCCGCGGGGGCGTTGACCCCCGGAACTCTCTCCAGGTAAACTCCAGGTCCAGGTTCGCAGAGCTGGGCCCTTTAACTGTCCGTACGCCATCCTATAATTAGTGGATAATTCTGGACGGTTTAGCTTCCACGGAAGTCGCACCCAGTAATGTCCAGATTTAAATTTAACATCCTTCAGGTATTGTTCCTGAGTAAAGGAATCATCTGGACTTTCCTCATTTATATTAATCCCTATGCTGTCCAGCTTCCACAAATTAGACTGGTTCAACATCATCCTCGATAGAAGAATACTTGTACCGGGTTGACCTTTTATGAGTAAGACACCGTGACTGTATTTACTACTTCCTCTAGTCATTATTACTAGGCGGTAGTCTGCCATACATTACATGGCCCGTACCAGTGTTGAGGAGAGTGACGCCGCATGGTTTTGGATTTATTCCCTTTATCCTGAATTATTACATCCAACGCCGGCAAGGCTACCTCAGCTAGGCCATCATTATTGCCATTAGCTGCAACCTTTACATCAGTCACTGTAGTGTCAGGGTTATTAACATTATCATTATTGTCACCATTATTATAAGAATCACATACAACCCTGCACATAACTGTATGGTGCTTTCCCTTGTTGCATTGATAGCAACTGTTCAATTTGGTATGACAATCCTTTACATTATGATTGTCTAGACATCTGATAAATCTGTCAAGTTCTTTCATCCTCTCCACTTTAATATCCCACGAATTATAGGCATTACAATTTTTAGTGAAATGAGTACCCTGGCAGAAGAGGCACTCTCTCTTTTCCTTGCCTGACCTCTTATTAACTGGGTTACCCTTATTGAGGTACTTATTCCTCTTACCTCGATGTGAGGAACCACTATTACTGATTCCTGTCACTTGATATGTGCCTATTAACTCTTAATTATGATTATTGCCACTGGGATTATTTTTCCCTTTTGAGACTTGACAGATACTTCAGAGTCATTATGTGTTATATCCTTAGAACTGTTTGGCTGACTGGTCTGCAATTGAACAATTAATTCCTGCCGACCTAGTCTGATTTCCTCCAGACCGTACTCTGGAGGTTTTGGCAAACCCACCCTTTGCATTAATAGGTTGATCAACTGCCTGGCTTACACCTTTTAATTTATTCAAAGCCTTACTTTTACAAGACAGTTTTTCTTCCAATTCGTAATGTTGATTAATTGAAACATTCATTTCCATTCCATCTGCACAATTCTCCAGCAGATCTCTTTCACAGTCTTTATACCACAATTTGTACCAATCAAATCTACTCTCTAAAGCATCTAAATATAACTTTAATTCATTAGGGTTCACGGTTTCTTGATTCATTAAATCCAAGCACTTGTATGCCTTCGTCAAATGGCCTTTAATAACCTGTAATAATGCTTTCATTACTCTAAAATCCACGGACTTGTCAGCCATATTAACTCCGTCAGATGAAGTCATGGTTAGAGAATTATTAATCACTGATTATACAACTTAAGTAGGCGCTTTATAAGAGTAATTCTTGCACTTTACTCTTGTATAAATCCTAGCCACACATGTGCTAGCAATTAATTAGGCTAATTATCATCCATCACACGATCGATTAAATTTGCGTACCCTATACCCACTTTCTTCAGTCACTTAATTATTAAGTAATTAATTCAATTAATTTTTCACTGATTGCATCCGGTTCAGGAAGGACCAACGGGCAGGTATGGAAAATTTTATAGGGGGTTACCTGCATGTACCTCAACATTACATGCATACGAGTAATCTCATTGGGAGACAACCATATTATTTACCGTAGTCACCACATGTAGACATGTGAGAAAACTTAACCACCCCTGGTCACTGCAGGTGGTCCCTTCGACCTCACAATCTTATCCATATCTATCCGAGACCAGTATGAATTGAATAGCACCCACAAGTACGGCACTACTAATTAATTGTGGACTGTATAGATTATATTAGTTTAACTGAATGAAGGAGGGATGGATGGGGGGGGGGTAGGTTACACATGGATATATCCATCAAGGAAAAACACTTGTATATAATCCCACCACTTACCAGATATTTTCTGGTGGTCACTTGATGTAGCTGGATCGCCCACAACCTATCCAATTACAACATACCTAACTGGCCAGTATCAGTCTGCTATAACTAGAAGGGTTACTTAACTGTGGGTGATTGATGCTCCTTATTTCCTCCATTCACCATCTCATTTCGATGTCCTGCTACACCGACACGGTTTTTATTCCAGCAGGACAAGGTATCCGTTGGTTTGCCTGGGTTTAGAAGTCGTGACTCCATAAAAACTTCACTATCCTTGGGACAGGAACCACGAGGTAAACAGATGCTCACTCTGAGAACGGCGACTCATTTTACTTCACACATTCTCTTAACTTGGTGTTATTATCACTGATTACTTCTTAGCCCACCATACGATTTAATGTCTCATAATTATTATACACATTGGAGGCCACTCCAATCACAGGTATTTTTCCCTGGGACACACTCCATGGCGACTTGCCAGTCACCACTGGTCCTACCATTAATCACTAATTCTGCCACTTTATTACGGTGGTCCTGTCAATCACGTTCCTTCACTCCTCATCAGGGACAGTTATGACACTTCCTATTATGAAGTGAGGCCTATATTAATCCTTAGGCCGCCATGAATGCCAATTTCCTGGTCCCATGTTTTCACAGCCTCTTAACTCCATTCAAAACACTCTCCCTCCCTCATGCCCCACCTCGACCTCTTCCCTGCCCATCAGTACAGGCGCAGAGCTTCCTTCTTGGTTCTATTCCATTTTCAAATACATTTTTTGACCCATGTCGACAAATTAAACACCTATTAGGCACTATAACTTTGGAAGATTAAAATATTTTCCACACCCTCTTTGAAAGCATACAGCTTAGCCAATTTATCAGTTCTATCATGCATCGGAAGACGAATGTGAGATGGAATCCACAGCAGGAAATGGCAGAACTCGTACACCAAATCCAGTCATTTCTGGAGTGGAACCACAGTCGATGGCCTCCACTCCAAACCAATAGATACAGATACTAGTGCCAGAAAAAAAAAGTCTCACCCAGTACCACCAATACCGATGACATTCTTTTTTGCAACGAACAACAAAATACCTTTCATCCGTGGACTGCTTGCAGAGGCAAATGCAATGTTTGCGGATTTCACAGAGACCCACATTAAGGATCATTTGGACAACGAAATATGGATCCCAGGTTACAACCTATACAGATGTGACAGAATGAACAGGCAAAAGGGGGGGGGGAGGGTTGGCCTGTATATCGCAGAGTCACTCGTTTGCACAGAACTGCTTAATGCCTCAAATGATGTAGCGGAACTTTTAGCAGTAAAGATCGAGAACCAAAACCTAGTCATTGTGGTAGTCTACAAGCCTCCGGATGCAACGTCCCAGCAATTCCAGGAACAGCTGTCAAAAATTGATGACTGGAAAATCTTCCAGCGCCTGCCCCCAACATCTTGCATCTGGGGGATTTAAACTTGAGGCACCTAAAATGGAGGAATATAGCAAATAATGTTGTTGCAGTGATAACATCAGGAGGCAGCTCTGACGAGAACTCACTCACACACACGAGCTTTCAAATCTCTGCACAAGACTCAACTTAAACCAGCAAATAATAGAGCCTACTAGACTGAAGAATACACTAGACCTCATCTTCACTAACAATGATGATCTGATGCAAAATGTCACCATATCAAAAACAATATACTCAGATCACAACATAATCGAGGTGCAGACATGTATGCGCAGAGACCCAGACCGACAAAATGATATTAGTCACGAGGGAGCCTTCACCAAATTCAACTTCAATAACAAGAACATAAAGTGGGACCAAGTAAATCTAGTCCTAAACGATATAAGCTGGGAAGACAGACTAAGCAACACAGACCCTAACTTATTCCTAGAACAGATTAACTCGGTAGATGTAAAATTGAAAGAGACAGGCACACCCTTTACAGGCGACGGAAAAGAATAACAGAGTGGCTAAAAGAGGCCAATATATCTGAAATGCGTAGGGAGTCACTGGTCAGAGAAATAGCAAACATCGAACGTAAGCTTAAGGAATCTTATTGGAGTCAGGAATCGCGGGAAGAACTAAAAGCCATAAATGAAATTGAAAGAAACCCAAAGTATTGGGCCCCTACTTAAACAAGATGGGTCCCACACAGATGACAGCAAGGAAATGAGTGAGCTACTCAAGTCCCAATATGACTCAGTTTTTAGCAAGCCGGTAACCAGACTGAGAGTCGAAGATCAAAATGAATTTTTTTATGAGAGAGCCACAGAATTTGGTTAACACAAGCCCATCTGATATTATCCTGACGCCAAATGATTTCGAACAGGCGATAAATGACATGCCCATGCACTCTGCCCCAGGGCCAGACTCATGGAACTCCGTGTTCAAGAACTGCAAGAAGCCCCTATCACGAGATTTTACCATCCTATGGAGAGGGAGCATGGACACGAGGGTCATCCCACAGTTACTAAAAACAACAGACATAGCCCCACTCCACAAAGGGGGCAGTAAAGCAACAGCAAAGAACTACAGACCGATAGCACTAACATCCCATATCATAAAAGTCTTTGAAAGGGTCCTTAGAAGCAAGATCGCCACCCATCTAGATACCCATCAGTTACACAACCCAGGGCAACATGGGTTTAGAGCAGGTTGCTCCTGTCTGTCTCAGCTACTGGATCACTACGACAAGGTCCTAGATGCATTAGAAGACAAAAAGAATTCAGATGTAATATATACAGACTTTGGAAAAGCCTTCGACAAGTGTGACCATGGCGTGATAGCACACAAAATGCGTGCTAAAGGAATAACAGGAAAAGTTGGTAGATGGATCTATAATTTCCTCACTAACAGAACACAAAGAGTAGTAGTCAACAGAGTAAAGTCTGAGGCGGCTACGGTGAAAAGCTCAGTTCCACAAGGCACAGTACTCACTCCCATTTTGTTTCTCATCCTCATATCCAACATAGACAAGGATGTCAGCCACAACACCATGACTTCCATTGCAGATGACACCCGAATCTGCATGACAGTGTCTTCCATTGCAGACACTGCAAGGCTCCAGGCGGACATCAACCAAATCTTTCAGTGGGCTGCAGAAAACAATATGAAGTTCAACGATGAGAAATTTCAATCATTCCGATATAGTAAACATGAGGAAATTAAAACTTCATCAGAATATAAAACAAATTCCTTCCACAAAATAGAGCGAAACACCAACGTCAAAGACCTGGGAGTGATTATGTCGGAGGATCTCACCTTCAAGGACCATAACAGTGTATCAATCGCATCTGCTAGAAAAATGACATGATGGATAATGAGAACCTTCAAAACTAGGGATGCCAAGCCCATGATGACACTCTTCAGGTCACTTGTTCTATCTAGGCTGGAATATTGCTGCACACTAACAGCACCTTTCAAGGCAGGTGAAATTGCTGACCTAGAAAATGTACAGAGAACCTTCACGGCGCGCATAACGGAGATAAAACACCTCAATTACTGGGAGCGCTTGAAGTTCCTGAACCTGTACTCCCTGGAACGCAGGCGGGAGAGATACATGATTATATACACCTGGAAAATCCTAGAGGGTCTAGTACCGAACTTGCACACGAAAACCACTCACAACGAAAGCAAAAGACTCGGCAGACGATGCAACATCCCCCCAATGAAAAGCAGGGGTGTCACTAGCACGTTAAGAGACGATACAATAAGTGTCAGGGGCCCGAGACTGTTCAACTGCATCGCATCATACATAAGGGGGATTACCAATAGACCCATGCCTGTCTTCAAGCAGGCACTGGACAAGCACCTAAAGTCGGTACCTGACCAGCCGGGCTGTGGCTCGTACGTTGGATTGCGTGCAGCCAGCAGTAACAGCCTGGTTGATCAGGCTCTGATCCACCATCAGGCCTGATCACAGACCGGGCGGCGGGGGCGTTGACCCCCGAAACTCTCTTCAGGTAAACTCCATATTTGGGGCAGCTGGACGCATTGAGACGCATGCTAGAAGTAGCAACATGGACAGAAACGGGTGATGCCACAGCACCTGAAGCAGGTGACGAAGCGTCACCGGCAGAAGGTACAGGGGTATGAGAAGAGTCGAGAGAATGGACCGATAATGCAGCTGGGTCAGAACAGGGTATGGGATCAGAATGGGGCGTGGGAGGTGGAAGGGTTTCACTGGACGAAGATTCCACAATAATAGGTGCATATTCTGTGATATCTCCTTTCTTGTTATTTTAAGAAAAAAAGAAAGAAGGAAAGAAAAAAAGAGGGACAGTGGAGGGACAGTTGCCACTAGGCATGGAGGGGCTGAAAGCTTCCCCTCATCCGAGAGGGCCTCGAGCCCACCAGTGGTGAAGTAGCGTGGAACCCAACCCGTGCCATACCCTACCCTTCATGCCGGCATGCCAGCACTCCGTGATAGCAGCCTCACCTATCACGGAGCCACCTCAGTGGACAAAAGAAAGGGCGGTCGGAAACCCGCCACAAAGCGTACCTCCTTCTTCCACCACCTCTCAGAACCGACAGGCAGCTTCTGGAGATACACCCATTACCCGAAAGGCACCCCGCCCACTTCCTGGAAATCCGGGAAGGGAGCAGGGCACCTTCAGATAATTCAGATTCTAAGACAAACCACACCATGTCCGAGGGACCTCACGGAGTGGGACGAACCCCGGCACGCCACCTCCTACCTAGAAGCTGTGATGCCAGAGGGAAGGACCCCAGAGGCTACCTAAGGGATGGGAAAAAAGGGGAGGGTGGGGAGAGGGAAGGAAATGGGAAAAAAAAGGAGTATGGGGTAGGGAAGGGAGGATTGGGGGGTAATTAGGCTCGGTCAGAGGAAGACCAAGAGGTCCAATTCCTCAGATCGACAGCCTCTTTTTGGATTTTTGGGTCAAGGAACTAGAAGTACCCGTCTCATTCCTCGAATCAAATATGATTATCACCCACTACCTAGGTCCTGTGAGACTCATACAGGTTTAGCACATCCCCCCCTCAGGGGAGGTTCCTTGACGCTGGTGAGGGGCTTTTGATCTAGGGAATTGGATCTGTGCTCCAGTTTTCTGAATTGAGCTTGAATACCTTCAATCTCCCCCCCCCCCACATGCGCTGTATAATCCTACGACTTTAGTGCTTCCCCATGACGATAATAATAATGTATATAAATACCACGTACCCAAGAATACAAAAAATGATCTATTCACTGGAATCGTCTCACTATTTACCAGATATGGTGGTAATAACTTGACTGATTATTATTATTAATAGGGGATTATTATTAGTATTATTCTTCCGGGGGAGCGTTAAACTCGTATGGATTACATAGCGCCTGTGGGGGAGGGGAGATGGAAGATATTTAGTCTTAATTTAGGAAACTGAAGCACAGATTCAATTAACTAGATCAAGAGCCCTCACCAGCGTCAAGGAACCTCATTGATGGGATGACCTGAAGGAAACTCGCTCTAACTCCTCGGATGAAGAGACCATCTCCGACATACAGGCACCCTTGTTGAAGAGTATATATATATTATTATAATCAACGATAAGCGCTAAACCCACAAGGGACACACAACGCTACTTATATATCTTAAGCAAATCATATAAGGGAGTCAGCTGGAGTAACGTTAGTCTTACTTTCACAAAGTTGAGTAACCTTAAGACATTGAATGTGAATGACGCCGTACACGAGGTACCAGTACTCCAGGTACCGTACACGAGGTACCAGTACTCCAGGTACCGTACACGAGGTACCAGTACACGAGGTATCGTACACGAGGTACCAGTACTCCAGGTACCGTACACGAAGTACCAGTACACGAGGTACCGTACACGAGGTACCGTACACGAGGTACCAGTACTCCAGGTACCGTACACGAGGTACCAGTACACGAGGTATCGTACACGAGGTACCAGTACACCAGGTACCGTACACGAGGTACCAGTACACCAGGTATCGTACACGAGGTACCAGTACACCAGGTACCGTACACGAGGTACCAGTACACGAGGTATCGTACACGAGGTACCAGTACACCAGGTACCGTACACGAGGTACCAGTACACCAGGTACCGTACACGAGGTACCAGTACACCAGGTACCGTACACGAGGTACCAGTACACGAGGTATCGTACACGAGGTACAAGTACACCAGGTACCGTACACGAGGTACCAGTACACCAGGTACCGTACACGAGGTACCAGTACACCAGGTACCGTACACGAGGTACCAGTACACAAGGTACCGTACACGAGGTACCGTACACGAGGTACCAGTACACGAGGTACCAGTACATGAGGTACCGTACACGAGGTACCAGTACACGAGGTACCGTACACGAGGTACCAGTACACGAGGTACCGTACACGAGGAACCAGTACACTAGTACCGTACACGAGGTACCAGTACACGAGGTACAGTACACGAGGTGCCAGTACACGAGGTACCAGTACACGAGGTACCGTACACGAGGTACCGTACACGAGGTACCGTACACGAGGTACCGCACACGAGGCACCAGTACACGAGGTACCGTACGAGGTACCAGTACACGAGGTACCGTACACGAGGTACCAGTACACGAGGTACCGTACACGAGGCAACAGTGCACCATGTACCGTACACGAGGTTCCAGTACACCAGGTACTGTACACGAGGTACCAGTACACCAGGTACTGTACACGAGGTACCAGTACACGAGGTAAGGTACACGAGGTACCAGTACACCAGGTACTGTACAAGAGGTACCAGTACACCAGGTACCGTACACGAGGTACCAGTACACCAGGTACCGTACACGAGGTACCGTACACGAGGTACCAGTACACGAGGTACCGTACACGAGGTACCAGTACACGAGGAACCGTACACGGGGTACCAGTACACTAGGTACCGTACACGAGGTACCAGTACACTAGGTACCAGTACACCAAGTACCGTACACGAGGTACCGTACACGAGGTACCAGTACACTAGGGACCAGTACACCAAGTACCGTACACGAGGTACCGTACACGAGGTACCGTACACGAGGTACCAGTATACCAGGTACCGTACACGAGGTACCAGTACACCAGGTACTGTACACGAGGTACAAGTACACCAGGTACTGTACACGAGGTACCAGTACACCAGGTACCGTACACGAGGTACCAGTACACTAGGTAACGAACACGAGGTACTGCACACGAGGTACCAGTACACGAGGTACCGTACACGAGGTACCGTACACGAGGTACCAGTACACGAGGTACCAGTACACGAGGTACCAGTACACGAGGCACCGTGCACGAGGTACCAGTGCACCAGGTACCGTACACGAGGTACCAGTGCACCAGGTACCATACACGAGGTACCAGTACACGAGGTACCAGTACACCAGGTACCAGTACACGAGGTACCAGTACACCAGGTACCAATACACGAGGTACCAGTACACCAGGTACCAGTGCACTAGGTACCATACACGAGGCACCGTACACGAGGTACCAGTACACGAGGTACCAGTGCATCAGGTACCGTACACGAGGTACCATACACGAGGTACCAGTACACCAGGTACCAGTACACCAGGTACCAGTACACGAGGTACCAGTACACCAGGTACAAGTACAGCAAGTACCAGTACACCAGGTACCATACACGAGATACCAGTACACCAGGTACCAGTACACGAGGTACCAGTACACCAGGAACAAGTACAGCAAGTACCAGTACACAAGGTACCATACACGAGGTACTAGTACACGAGGTACCAGTACACCAGGTACCAGTACACGAGGTACCAGTACACCAGGTACCAGTACACGAGGTACCAGTGCACCAGGCCAGTACACCAGGTACCAGTACACCAGGTACAAGTACAGGAAGTACCAGTACACGAGATACCAGTACACCAGGTACCAGTACACGAGGTACCAGTACACCAGGTACCAGTACACCAGGAACTAGTACACGAGGTACACGAGGTACTAGTACACGAGGTACAAGTACACGAGGTACCAGTACAACAGGTACCAGTACACGAGGTACCAGTACACGAGGTACCAGTACACCAGGTACCAGTACACCAGGTACCAGTACACGAGGTACCAGTACACCAGGTACCAGTACACCAGGTGCCAGTACAAGAGGTACCAGTATACAAGGTACCAGTACACCAGGTACAAGTGTACGAGGTACCAGTACACGAGGTACGAGTACACCAGGTACCAGTACACCAGGTACCAGTACTCGAGCTACCAGTACATCAGGCACCAGTACACCAGGTACCAGTACACGAGGTACCAGTACACCAGGTACCAGTACACGAGGTACCAGTATACCAGGTACCAGTACACCAGGTACCAGTATACCAGGTACCAGTACACCAGGTACCAGTATACGAGGTACCAGTACACGAGGTACCAGTACACGAGGTAACAGTACACCAGGTACCAGTACACGAGGTACCAGTACACCAGGTACCAATACACCAGGTACCAATACACCAGGTACCAGTACACCAGGTACCAGTACACCAGGTACCAGTACACCAGGTACCAGTACACCTGTTACCAGTACACCAGGTACCAGTACACCAGGTACCAGTATACGAGGTACCAGTACACGAGGTACCAGTACACCAGGTACCAGTACACCAGGTACCAGTACACGAGGTACCAGTATACCAGGTACCAGTACACCAGGTACCAGTATACGAGGTACCAGTACACAAGGTACGAGTACACGAGGTACCAGTATACCAGGTACCAGTACACCAGGTACCAGTACACGAGGTACCAGTATACCAGGTACCAGTACACCAGGTACCAGTACACGAGGTACAAGTACACGAAGTACCAGTACACCAGGTACCAGTTCACGAGGTACCAGTACACCAGGTACGAGTACACGAAGTACCAGTACACGAGGCACCAGTACACCAGGTACCAGTACACGATGTACCAGTACGCGAGGTACCAGTACGCGAGGTACCAGTACGCGAGGTACCAGTACACGAGGTACCGTACACGAGGTACCAGTACACGAGGTACCAGTACACCAGGTACCAGTACACGAGGTACCAGTACACCAGGTACCAGTACACCAGGTACCAGTACACCAGGTACCAATGAACGAGGTACCAGTACACCAGGTACCAGTGCACAAGGTACCAGTACACCAGGTACCAGTACACGAGGAACCAGTGCACGAGGTACCAGTACACCAGGTACCAGTGCACGAGGTACCAGTACACCAGGTACCAGTACACCAGGTACAAGTGAACCAGGCACCAGTACACCACGTAACAGTGCACCAGGTACCAGTACACCAGGTACCAGTACACGAGGTACCAGTGCACGAGGTACCAGTACACCAGGTACCAGTGCACAAGGAATCAGTACACCAGGTACCAGTACACCAGGAACCAGTTCACGAGGTACCAGTACACAAGGTACCAGTACACCAGGTACCAGTGCACAAGGTGCCAGTACACCAGGTACCAGTACACCAGGTACCAGTGCACAAGGTACCAGCACACCAGGTAGGAGCACACCAGGTACCAGCACACCAGGTAGCAGCACACCAGGTACCAGCACACCAGGTACCAGCACACCAGGTACCAGCACACCAGGTACCAGCACACCAGGTACCAGCACACCAGGTACCAGCACACCAGGTACCAGCACACCAGGTACCAGCACACCAGGTACCAGCGCAAGAGGTACCAGTACATCAGGTACCAGTACACAAGGTACCAGCGCACGAGGTACCAGTACAGCAGGTACCAGTACACCAGGAACCAGTGCACAAGGTACCAGTAAACCAGGTACTAGTGCACAAGGTACCAGTACACCAGGTACCAGTGCACAAGGTACCAGTACACCAGGTACCAGTGCACAAGGTAGCAGTACACCAGGTACCAGTACACCATGTACCCGTGCACAAGGTACCAGTACACCAGGTACTAATGCACAAGGTACCAGTACACCAGGTACCAGTACACCAGGTACCAGTACACCAGGTACCAGTGCACAAGGTACCAGTACACCAGGTACCAGTGCACAACGTACCAGTACACCAGGTACCAGTGCACAAGGTACTAGTACACCAGGTACCAGTACACAAGGTACCAGTGCACAAGGTACCAGTACACCAGGTACCAGTGCACAAGGTACCAGTGCACAAGGTACCAGTGCACAAGGTACCAGTACACCAGGTACCAGTGCACAAGGAACCAGTACCCCAGGTACCAGTGCACAAGGTACCAGTGCACAAGGTACCAGTACACCAGGTACCGGTGCACAAGGTACCAGTACACCAGGTACCAGTACACCAGGTACCAGTACACCAGGTACCAGTACACCAGGTACCAGTGCACAAGGTACCAGTACACCAGGTACCAGTACACCAGGTACCAGTACACCAGGTACCAGTACACCAGGTACCAGTGCACAAGGTACCAGTGCACAAGGTACCAGTACACCAGGTACCAGTACACCAGGTACCAGTGCACACGGTACCAGTACACCAGGTACCAGTACACCAGGTACCAGTGCACAAGGTACCAGTACACCAGGTACCAGTGCACAAGGTACCAGTGCACAAGGTACCAGTGCACAAGGTACCAGTGCACAAGGTACCAGTACACAAGGTACCGTGCACAAGGTACCAGTACACCAGGTACCAGTGCACAAGGTACCAGTACACCAGGTACAAGTGCACGAGGTACCAGTACACAAGGTACCAGTGCACAAGGTACCAGTACACCAGGTACCAGTGCACGAGGTACCAGTACACCAGGTACCAGTACACCAGGTACCAGTACACGAAGTACCAGTACACGAGGCACCAGTACACCAGGTACCAGTAAACGATGTACCAGTACGCGAGGTACCAGTACACGAGGTACCAGTACACGAGGTACCAGTACACGAGGTACCAGTACACCAGGTACCAGTACACGAGGTACCAGTACACCAGGTACCAGTACACCAGGTACCAGTACTCGAGGTACTAGTACACGAGGTACCAATGAACGAGGTACCAATACACCAGGTACCAGTGCACAAGGTACCAGTACACCAGGTACCAGTACACGAGGTACCAGTGCACGAGGTACCAGTACACCAGGTACCAGTGTACGAGGTACCAGTACAAAAGGTACCAGTACACCAGGCACCAGTGAACCAGGTACCAGTACACCACGTACAAGTGCACAAGGTACCAGTACACCAGGTAACAGTACACGAGGTACCAGTGCACGACGTACCAGTACACCAGGTACCAGTGCACAAGGTACCAGTACACCAGGTACCAGTTCACGAGGTACCAGTACACAAGGTACCAGTACACCAGGTACCAGTGCACAAGGTGCCAGTACACCAGGTACCAGTACACCAGGTACCAGTGCACAAGGTACCAGTGCACGAGGTACCAGTACACCAGGTACCAGCGCACGAGGTACCAGTACACCAGGAACCAGTACACCAGGTACCAGTACACCAGGTACCAGTGCACAAGGTACCAGTGCACGAGGTACCAGTACACCAGGTACCAGTACACCAGGTACCAGCGCACGTGCCGGTGCTGGTGCAAGTTGCACAGGGTGCCAGTGCACCAGGTGCCAGTACACGGGTGCCGGTGCGCGACTGCCGGTACGGAGTGCCAGTGCACCAGGTGCCAGTGCTGGTACCCAGTACGCAGGTGCCGGTGCGCAGGGTGCCCAGTGCACCAGTTACCGGTGCACCGGGTACCAGTACGCAGGTACCAGTACACAATTACGTGCTGGGTACCAGTACACCAGTGCCAGTGCACAGGGTACCAGTACACCAGGTACAAATTACACGAGGTACCAGTACTGGAGTACCAGTGCACAAGGTACCAGTGCACCCAGGTACCAGTGCACGGTACCAGTACGCAGTGCAGTACACGGGTACCAGTACACGAAGTACCAGTACACGAGGCACCAGTACACCGGGTACCCGGTGCACGATGTACCAGTACGCGGGTGCCAGTACACGAGGTGCCGGTACACGGTGCCGTACACGGTGCCGGTGCACAGTGCCAGTACACGGTGTGCCATTTTTGGTGCCAATGCACCAGGTACCAGTACACCAGGTACTAGTACACGGTACCAATGAACAGTGCCAATACACCCAGTGCCAGTGCACAGATTGCCAGTACGCAGGTACCAGTACACGAGGTACCAGTGCACAGTACCAGTACACCGGAGTACATACACGCCAGTGCACGAGGTACAAGTACAAAATTAATGCGGTACCAGTGAACCAGGTGCCAGTACGCCGTACTAGTGCACAATTGCCAGTGCGCAGAGTACCCAAATTACACAGGGTACCAGTACGACGTGCCAGTACCGAATTGCCAGTGCGAGGTGCCAGTACGCAGGTACCAGTTCACGGTGCCGTGCAAAGATGCCAGTACACAGGTACCAGTGCACAGGTGCCGATGCACCAGGTACCAGTACTGGTGCCAGTGCACAAGGTACCAGTGCACGGTGCCCAATGCACAGATACCAGTGCACGAGGTACCCAGTACCACCGGGAACCAGTACGCAGGTACCCAGTGGGCGGGTGCCAGTGCACAAGGTACCAGTGCACGGTACCAGTACACCAGGTACCGATGCACCGGGTACCAGCGCGCGGTACTAGTACGCAGGTACCAGTACACCGGGTACCAGCGCACGAGGTACCGGTACGGCGGGTGCCAGTACACCCAGGTACCGGTGCACGAACCAGTGCACCGGGTTCAGTACGCAGGTACCGAAGTGCACAGGTGCCAGTACGCAGGTACCAGTGCTGGTACCAGTGCACAAGGTGCCAGTACACCGGAGTACCGGTGCACAAGGTGGTACCAATGCACCAGGTGCCAATTGCACCGAATTGCCGGTGCTGGAATGACAGTACACCGGGTGCCGAAGTGCAAGGTACCAGTGCACAAGGTACCTGTAAACCAAGTACTGCGTGCACGGGTACCAGTGCACAGGTACCAGTGCTGAGTGGCAGTACCAGTGCCAGTGCACCATGTGCCCGTGCACAAGTTACCAGTACACCAGATGCTAATGCTGAAGATGCCAATTGCACGGGTACTGATGCACCAGGTGCCAGTGCATCAGGTGCCAGTGCACGGGTGCGAGTGCACAGAATGCCGAGTGCGCAAGCATTACCAAGTCCACCCAAGATCACCAGTGCGGTGCCCAGTACTCCGGTGCCGATACACAGAACAAGTGCTGGTGCCAGTACCGGGTGCCAGTGCTGGGTGCCAGTGCTGGGTATGATACACCAGTTACCAGTACACCGGTGCCCGTGCCCAGGTACCGGTGCGCAGGTACCGGTGCCGATTGCCAGTACCAGAACAGTACGCAGTACCAGTGCTGCAAGGTACCCAGTACACCCGGGTACCAGTACGCAGGTACCAGTGCGCAGGCACCAGTACACCAGGTACCAGTGCTGGGTGCCAGTGCACAAGGTACCAATGCACCGGGTACCAGTGCACAAGGTACCAGTACACCCAGGTACCAGTACGCGGAGTGCCAGTGCACAGATACCAGTACGCAGGCCGCCAGTGCACAAGGTGCCAGTACGCAGGTACCAGTGCTGGGAGTGCCGATACGCAGGTACCAGTGCACCAAGGCGCCAGTACACCGGAGTACCAATTGCACCCGGGTATCGTGCACGAAGGTACCAGTACGCAGGTGCCAGTGCGCAAGGTACCAGTACGCAGGTACTTGGTACACCCGGGTACCGGTGCTGCTGTGCCGGTACTCCCGGGTGCCGGTGCTGGTGCCAGTACCGAACGCCAGTGCTGGGTACCAGTACGCAGGTACCAGTACGCAAGTACCGGTACGCAGTATGGTGCACCGGGTACCGGTACGCAGGTGCCAGTGCACCCGGGTGCCGGTGCACAGAGTTACCAGTGCTGGTGCCGGTGCTGGGTACCAATGCACCGAATGCCAGTGCAGGTACCAGTGCTGGGTGCAGTGCAGGTGCCATTGCACAGGTACCAGTGCACAGGTACCAGTGGGTGCCAGTGCACGAAGATATAATGCACCGAATGCCAGTACACCAAGTACCAGTGCACACGGTACCAGTACACCGGGTGTGCAGGTACCAGTGCACAGGGTGCCCGGTACACGGTGCCAGTGCTGGAGTACTTGGTACACCAGATACCGGTGCACAAAGTGCCGGTATACGGTGCCAGTACGCGGGTACCGTGCACGAAAATACCAGTACACCAGGTACCAAGTGCGCAAGGTACCGGTACCAGTACCGTGCTGGGTGCCAGTGCAAGGTGCCGGTGCTGAGCACCAGTGCACAAGGTATGATACACCCAGGTACCAGTACGCAAGTACCAGTACCGGGTACCAGTACACAAGGCTACCAGTACACCAGGTGCCAATTGCACCCAGGTACCCAGTGCACCAGGTACCCAGTGCACAAGGTACCGGTGCGCAGGTGGTACTGGAGTAGTGCGCAGGTACCAATGCACCAGCTACCAGTACCGAATTTGCCAGTGCAGATTGCAGGTGCACAAGGTGCCAATGCACCAGGTGCCAGTGCACCAGGTACCGGTGCACAAGATTGCCAGTGCGCAGGTGCCGGTGCGCAGGGTGCCATTGCACGGGTGCCAGTACGGGTACAGAGTGCAGGGTGCCGGTGCACAGGTGCCAGTGCACGAATGCCAGTACGCAGTACCAGTACACCAGGTACAGTGCACAAGGTACCAGTACGCAGGTACCAGTACGCAGATGCCAGTACGCAGGTACCCAGTGCAGGTGCCAGTACGCAGGTACCAGTGCACCCAGATACCAGTGCACGGTGCCAGTACCCAGGTGCCAGTACGCGAATTGCCAGTACGAATTGCCAGTACGCAGGTACCAGTACACCGAATACCAGTACGCAGGTACCAGTACGCAGATTGCCAGTACACAAGGTACCCAGTACCAGGTACCGTTTTGGTGCAGTACAAGATTGCCAGTACACCAAAGATGCCAGTGCACGAATTGCCAGTACGGGTACTTGTACACCAGGTGCCAGTGCCCAGATACCAGTACACGGGTACCAATTACACCGAATTACCAGTACACCAGGTACCAGTACACAAGGTACCAGTACACAAGGTACCAGTACACCAGGTACCAGTACACCAGGTACCAGTACACCAGGTACCAGTACACCAGGTACCAGTACACCAGGTACCAGTACACCAGGTACCAGTACACAAGGTACCAGTACACAAGGTACCAGTACACAAGGTACCAGTACACAAGGTACCAGTACACAAGGTACCAGTACACCAGGTACCAGTACACCAGGTACCAGTACACCAGGTACCAGTACACCAGGTAGTGTTACATCAGGGATGGAAATAATACAAATGGTTATATCTATGAACATTATTTTTAAAATGGTGGAGGGGTAAGCCAGTGGAAGGTCTCGGTCACATGACCAAATGCTCCAATTACAAGTCATCACCTAGGACCGGCGTCAGGAAACACCTGTCCTGTTTCCTGACGAACCTAACGTAGTCAGGAATGGTAATAGTACGAATTTGAACGTTTCAAGATAGTGCTGAGTAACCGCCTTGCCAGACCTGTCGCGGCAGCATATTTTTTTTTTCACTTTATTTTTGTTACATTAAAATTTTAATAGTTTAGCACAACTTGACTCTGACTTAACATGAATAAACCTAACTCAAGTTACCTGGGAGGGGGACTATAAACCTAACTTAAGTTACCTGGGAGGGGGACTATAAACATAACTTAATTTACCTGGGAGGGGGGACTATAAACCTAACTTAAGTTGCCTGGGAGGGGGACTATAAACCTAACTTAAATTACCTGGGAGGGGGACTATAAACCTAATTTAAGTTACCTGGGAGGGGGACTATAAACCTAACTTAAGTTACCTGGGAGGGGGGACTATAAACCTAACTTAAGTTACCTGGGAGGGGGACTATAAACCTAACTTAAGTTACCTGGGAGGGGGACTTTCCTGATGAAGAAGTTACCTGGGAGGGGGAATTTCCTGCTGGGGAAGTTACCTGGGAGGGGGACTTTCATGATGAAGAAGGTACCTGGGAGGGGGACTTTCCTGATGAAGTTACCTGGGAGGGGGACTTTCCTGATGAAGAAGTTACCTGGGAGGGGGACTTTCCTGATGAAGAAGTTACCTGGGAGGGGGACTTTCCTGATGAAGAAGTTACCTGGGACGGGGACTTTCCTGATGAAGAAGTTACCTTGGAGGGGGACTTTCCTGATGAAGACGTTACCTGGGAGGGGGACTTTCCTGATGAAGTTACCTGGGAAGGGGACTTTCCTGATGAAGAAGTTACCTTGGAGGGGGACTTTCCTGATGAAGAAGTTACCTTGGAGGGGGACTTTCCTGATGAAGACGTTACCTGGGAGGGGGACTTTCCTGATGAAGTTACCTGGGAAGGGGACTTTCCTGATGAAGAAGTTACTTGGGAGGGGGACTTTCCTGATGAAGAAGTTACCTTGGAGGGGGACTTTCCTGATGAAGAAGTTACCTTGGAGGGGGACTTTCCTGATGAAGACGTTACCTGGGAGGGGGACTTTCCTGATGAAGAAGTTACCTGGGAGGGGGACTTTCCTGATGAAGAAGTTACCTGGGAGGGGGACTTTCCTGCTGGGGAAGTTACCTGGGAGGGGGACTTTCCTGCTGGGGAAGTTACCTGGGAGGGGGACTCTCCTGCTGAGGAAGTTACCTGGGAGGAGGACTTTCCTGCTGAGGAAGTTACCTGGGAGGGAAACTTTTCTGCTGAGGAAGTTACCTGGGAGGGGAACTTTCCTGCTGGGGAAGTTACCTGGGAGGGTGACTCTCCTTCAGAGGAAGTTACCTGGGAGGGGGACTTTCCTGCTGAGGAAGTTACCTGAGAGGGAGACTTTCCTGCTGGGGAAGTTACCTGGGAGGGGGACTTTCCTGCTGGGGAAGTTACCAGGGAGGGGGACTTTCCTGCTGAGGAAGTTACCTGGGAGGGGGACTTTCCTGCTGAGGAAGTTACCTGGGAGGGGGACTTTCCTGCTGATGAAGTTACCTGGGAGGGGGACTTTCCTGCTGAAGAAGTTACCTGGGAGGGGGACTTTCCTGCTGGGGAAGTTACCTGGGAGGGGGACTTTCCTGCTGAGGAAGTTACCTGGGGGGACTTTCCTGCTGGGGAAGTTGCCTGGGAGGGGGACTCTCCTGCTGAGGAAGTTACCTGGGAGGGGGACTTTACTGATGAAGAAGTTACCTGGGAGGGGGACTTTCCTGATGAAGAAGTTACCTGGGAGGGGGACTTTCCTGATGAAGAAGTTACCTGGGAGGGGGACTTTCCTGATGAAGAAGTTACCTGGGAGGGGGACTTTCCTGCTGAAGAAGTTACCTTGGAGGTGGACTTTCCTGCTGAAGAAGTTACCTGGGAGGGGGACTTTCCTGCTGGGGAAGTTACCTGGGAGGGGGACTTTCCTGCTGAGGAAGTTACCTGGGGGGGACTTTCCTGCTGGGGAAGTTGCCTGGGAGGGGGACTCTCCTGCTGAGGAAGTTACCTGGGAGGGGGACTTTCGTGCTGGGGAAGTTACCTGGGAGGGGGACTCTCCTGCTGAGGAAGTTCCCTGGGAGGGGGACTTTCCTGATGAAGAAGTTACCTGGGAGGGGGACTTTCCTGATGAAGTTACCTGGGAAAGGGACTTTCCTGATGAAGAAGTAACCTGGGAGGGGGACTTTCCTGCTGAGGAAGTTACCTGGGAGGGGGACTTTCGTGCTGAGGAAGTTACCTGGGAGGGAAACTTTTCTGCTGAGGAAGTTACCTGGGAGGGGGACTTTCCTGCTGGGGAAGTTACCTGGGAGGGGGACTTTCCTGCTGGGAAAGTTACCAGGGAGGGGGACTTTCCTGCTGAAGAAGTTACCTGGGAGGGGGACTTTCCTGCTGGGGAACTTACCTGGGAGGGGGACTTTCCTGCTGAGGAAGTTACCAGGGAGGGGGACTTTCCTGCTGAGGAAGTTACCTGGGAGGGGGACTTTCCTGCTGAGGAAGTTACCTGGGAGGGGGACTTTCCTGCTGAAGAAGTTACCTGGGAGGGGGACTTTCCTGCTGGGGACGTTACCGGGGCGGGGGACTTTCCTGCGGAGGCAGTTACCTGGGGGGACTTTCCTGCTGGGGAAGTTGCCTGGGAGGGGGACACTCCTGCTGAGGAAGTTACCTGGGAGGGGGACTTTCCTGCTGAGGAAGTTACCTGGGAGGGAGACTCTCCTGCTGAGGAAGTTACCTGGGAGGGAGACTTTCCTGCTGAGGAAGTTACCTGGGAGGGGGACTTTCCTGCTGAGGAAGTTACCTGGGAGGACTCTCCTGCTGAGGTAGTTACCTGGGAGGGGGACTTTCCTGCTGAGGAAGTTACCTGGGAGGGAGACTCTCCTACTGAGGAAGTTACCTGGGAGGGGGACTCTCCTGCTGAGAAAGTTACCTGGGAGGGGGACTTTCCTGCTGAGGAAGTTACCTGGGAAGGGGACTTTCCTGCTGAGGAAGTTACCTGGGAAGGGGACTTTCCTGCTGAGGAAGTTACCTGGGAGGGGGACTTTCCTGCTGAGGAAGTTACCTGGGAGGGGGACTTTCCTGCTGATGAAGTTACCTGGGAGGGGGACTTTCCTGCTGAAGATACCTGGGAGGGGGACTTTCCCGCTGAGGAAGTTACCTGGGAGGGGGACTTTCCTGCTGAAGAAGTTACCTGGGAGGGGGACTTTCCTGCTGAGGAAGTTACCTGGGAGGGGGACTTTCCTGCTGAAGAAGTTACCTGGGAGGGAGACTTTCCTGCTGATGAAGTTACCTGGGAGGGGGACTTTCCTGCTGAAGAAGTTACCTGGGATTGGGATTTTCCTGCTGAAGAAGTTGCCTGGGAGCGGGACTTTTCAGCTGAAGTTACCTGGGAGGGGGACTTTCCTGCTGAAGAAGTTACCTGGGAGGGGGACTTTCCTGCTGAAGAAGTTACCTGGGAGGGGGACTTTCCTGCTGAGGAAGTTACCTGGGAGGGGGACTTTCCTGCTGAGGAAGTTACCTGGGAGGGGGACTTTCCTGCTGAGGAAGTTACCTGGGAGGGGGACTTTCCTGCTGAGGAAGTTACGTGGGAGGGGGACTTTCCTGCTGAGGAAGTTACCTGGGAGGGGGACTTTCCTGCTGAAGATACCTGGGAGGGGGACTTTCCTGCTGAGAAAGTTACCTGGGAGGGGGACTTTCCTGCTGAGGAAGTTACCTGGGAGGGGGACTTTTTTGCTGAGGAAGTTACCTGGGAGGGGGACTTTCCTGCTGAGGAAGTTACCTGGGAGGGGGACTTTCCTGCTGAGGAAGTTACCTGGGAGGGGGACTTTCCTGTTGAGAAAGTTACCTGGGAGGGGGACTTTCCTGCTGAGGAAGTTACCTGGGAGCGGAACTCCCTTGCTAAAGTTACCTGGGAGGGGGTCTGTTCCACTGGGAAAGTTACCTGGGAGGGGGACTTTCCTGCTGAGGAAGTTACCTGGGAGGGGGACTCCCTTGCTAAAGTTACCTGGGAGGGATTATTATTATTATAATCAAGGGGAAGCGCTAAACCCGGAGGATTATACAGCGCCTGGGGGGGGGATGTGGAAGGCATTCAGGCTTAATTCGGGGAACTGGAGCACAGATCCAATTCCCTAAATCAAGAGCCCCTCACCAACATCAAGGAACTTTCCTTGAGGGGACCTGGGAGGGAGACTTCTCTGCTGAGAAAGTTACGGGGAAGGGAAATCTCCAGCTTGGGAAGTTACCTGGGAGGGGAAATCTCCAACTTGGGAAGTTACCTGGGAGGGGAAATCTCCAGCTGGGGAATTTACCTGGGAGGGGGACTCTCCTCCTGGGGAAGTTACCTGGGAGGGGAAATCTCCAGTTGGGGAATTTACCTGGGAGGGGGACTTTCGTGCTGGGGAAGTTACCTGGGAGGGGAAATCTCCAGTTAAGATAAGATAAGATAAGATAAGATTTCGTTCGGATTTTTAACCCCGGAGGGTTAGCCACCCAGGATAACCCAAGAAAGTCAGTGCGTCATCGAGGACTGTCTAACTTATTTCCATTGGGGTCCTTAATCTTGTCCCCCAGGATGCGACCCACACCAGTCGACTAACACCCAGGTACCTATTTGCTGCTAGGTGAACAGGACAACAGGTGTAAGGAAACGTGTCGAAATGTTTCCACCCGCCGGGAATCGAACCCGGGCCCTCCGTGTGTGAAGCGGGAGCTTTAGCCACCAGGCCACCGGGGAATTTACCTGGGAGGAAAGACTTGTAGACAGGTCCGGAGGGGTGTATGCTTCAACCAGAGCAAGTGGTCTTCCCCAGTGTCGTGCTGGCAACACTGTGTCAACCACAGCAAGTGGTCTTCCCCAGTGTCGTGCTGGCAACACTGTGTCAACCACAGCAAGTGGCCTTCCCCGGGGTCGTGCTGGCAACACTGTGTCAACCATAGCAAGGGGTCTTCCCCAATGTCGTGCTGGCAACACTGTGTCAACCACAGCAAGTGGCCTTCCCCGGGGTCGTGCTGGCAACACTGTGTCAACCATAGCAAGTGGTCTTCCCCAGTGTCGTGCTGGCAACACTGTGTCAACCACAGCAAGTGGCCTTCCCCGGGGTCGTGCTGGCAACACTGTGTCAACCACAGCAAGTGGTCTTCCCCAGTGTCGTGCTGGCAACACTGTGTCAACCACAGCAAGTGGCCTTCCCCGGGGTCGTGCTGGCAACACTGTGTCAACCATAGCAAGGGGTCTTCCCCAATGTCGTGCTGGCAACACTGTGTCAACCACAGCAAGTGGTCTTCCCCAGTGTCGTGCTGGCAACACTGTGTCAACCACAGCAAGTGGCCTTCCCCGGGGTCGTGCTGGCAACACTGTGTCAACCATAGCAAGGGGTCTTCCCCAATGTCGTGCTGGCAACACTGTGTCAACCACAGCAAGTGGCCTTCCCCGGGGTCGTGCTGGCAACACTGTGTCAACCATAGCAAGTGGTCTTCCCCAGTGTCGTGCTGGCAACACTGTGTCAACCACAGCAAGTGGCCTTCCCCGGGGTCGTGCTGGCAACACTGTGTCAACCACAGCAAGTGGTCTTCCCCAGTGTCGTGCTGGCAACACTGTGTCAACCACAGCAAGTGGCCTTCCCCGGGGTCGTGCTGGCAACACTGTGTCAACCATAGCAAGGGGTCTTCCCCAATGTCGTGCTGGCAACACTGTGTCAACCACAGCAAGTGGCCTTCCCCGGGGTCGTGCTGGCAACACTGTGTCAACCACAGCAAGTGGCCTTCCCCGGGGTCGTGCTGGCAACACTGTGTCAACCACAGCAAGTGGCCTTCCCCGGGGTCGTGCTGGCAACACTGTGTCAACCACAGCAAGTGGCCTTCCCCGGGGTCGTGCTGGCAACACTGTGTCAACCATAGCAAGTGGTCTTCCCCGGGGTCGTGCTGGCAACACTGTGTCAACCATAGCAAGTGGTCTTCCCCGGGGTCGTGCTGGCAACACTGTGTCAACCACAGCAAGTGGTCTTCCCCGGGGTCGTGCTGGCAACACTGTGTCAACCATAGCAAGTGGTCTTCCCCGGGGTCGTGCTGGCAACACTGTGTCAACCACAGCAAGTAGCCTTCCCCGGGGTCGTGCTGGCAACACTGTGTCAACCACAGCAAGTGGCCTTCCCCGGGGTCGTGCTGGCAACACTGTGTCAACCACAGCAAGTGGCCTTCCCCGGGGTCGTGCTGGCAACACTGTGTCAACCATAGCAAGTGGTCTTCCCCGGGGTCGTGCTGGCAACACTGTGTCAACCACAGCAAGTGGCCTTCCCCGGGGTCGTGCTGGCAACACTGTGTCAACCACAGCAAGTGGCCTTCCCCGGGGTCGTGCTGGCAACACTGTGTCAACCATAGCAAGTGGTCTTCCCCGGGGTCGTGCTGGCAACACTGTGTCAACCACAGCAAGTGGCCTTCCCCGGGGTCGTGCTGCAACACTGTGTCAACCACAGCAAGTAGCCTTCCCCGGGGTCGTGCTGGCAACACTGTGTCAACCACAGCAAGTGGCCTTCCCCGGGGTCGTGCTGGCAACACTGTGTCAACCACAGCAAGTGGCCTTCCCCGGGGTCGTGCTGGCAACACTGTGTCAACCATAGCAAGTGGTCTTCCCCGGGGTCGTGCTGGCAACACTGTGTCAACCACAGCAAGTGGCCTTCCCCGGGGTCGTGCTGGCAACACTGTGTCAACCACAGCAAGTAGCCTTCCCCGGGGTCGTGCTGGCAACACTGGGTCAACCAGAGCAAGTGGTCTTCCCCGGGATCGTGCTGGCAACACTGTGTGAACCAGAGCAAGTGGTCTTCCCGGGGTCTTGCTGGCAACACTTTGTCATCCACAGCAAGTGGTCTTCCTCGGGGTCGTGCTGGCAACACTGTCAGCTACAGCAAGTGGTCTTCCCCGGGGTGTGTGTGTGTGTGTGTGTGTAGGTGTGTGTGTGTGTGTGTGTAGGTGTGTGTGTAGGTGTGTGTGTATGTGTGTGTGTGTGTGTGTGTGTACTCACCTACTTGTACTCACCTATTTGTGGTTGCAGGGGTCGAGTCCTAGCTCCTGGCCCCGCCTCTTCACCGGTTGCTACTAGGCCCTCTCTCTCCCCGCTCCATGAGCTTTATCAAACCTCGTCTTAAAACTGTGTATGGTTCCTGCCTCCACTACGTCATTTTCTAGGCTATTCCACTGCCTTACAACTCTATGACTGAAGAAATACTTCCTACTATCTCTCTGACTCATTTGTGTCTTCAACTTCCAATTGTGGCCTCTTGTTTCTGTGTCCCCTCCCTGGAACATCCTGTCCTTGTCCACCTTGTCTATTCCACGCAGTATTTTATATGTCGTTATCATGTCTCCCCTGACCCTCCTGTCCTCCAGTGTCGTCAGGCCGATTTCCCTTAATCTTTCTTCATAGGACATTCCCCTTAGCTCTGGAACTAACCTTGTTGCAAACCTTTGTACTTTCTCTAGTTTATTGACGTGCTTTATCAAGTGCGGGTTCCAAACAGGTGCTGCATACTCCAGTATGGGCCTGACATACACGGTGTACAGTGTCTTGAATGATTCCTTACTAAGGTATCGGAATGCTGTTCTCAGGTTTGCCAGGCGCCCATATGCTGCAGCAGTTATCTGATTGATGTGTGCTTCCGGAGACATGCTCGGTGTTATACTCACCCCAAGATCTTTCTCCTTGAGTGAGGTTTGCAGTCTTTGGCCACCTAGCCTATACTCTGTCTGTGGTCTTCTGTGCCCTTCCCCTATCTTCATGACTTTGCATTTGGCAGGATTAAATTCGAGAAGCCATTTGCTGGACCAGGTGTCCAGTCTGTCCAGGTCTCTTTGAAGTCCTGCCTGGTCCTCATCAGATTTAATTCTCCTCATTAACTTCACATCATCTGCAAACAGGGACACTTCTGAGTCTAACCCTTCCGTCATGTCGTTCACATATACCAAAAATAGCACTGGTCCTAGGACCGACCCCTGTGGGACCCCGCTCGTCACAGGTGCCCACTGTGATACATCATTACGTACCATGACTCGTTGTTGCCTCCCTGTCAGGTATTCTCTGATCCATTGCAGTGCCCTTCCTGTTATATGCGCCTGATGCTCTAGCTTCTGCACTAATCTCTTGTGAGGAACTGTGTCAAAGGCCTTCTTGCAGTCCAAGAAGATGCAATCAACCCACCCCTCTCTCTCTTGTCTTACTTCTGTTATTTTATCATAAAACTCCAGAAGGTTTGTGACACAGGATTTGCCTTCCGTGAATCCGTGCTGGTTGGCATTTATACTCCTGTTCCGTTCCAGGTGCTCCACCACTCTCCTCCTGATAATCTTCTCCATAATTTTGCATACTATACACGTCAATGACACAGGTCTATAGTTTAGTGCCTCTTTTCTGTCTCCTTTTTTTGAAAATGGGAACTACATTTGCCGTCTTCCATACCTCAGGTAGTTGCCCAGTTTCCAGGGATGTGTTGAAGATTGTGGTAAGTGGTACGCACAACATATCTGCTCCCTCTCTAAGGACACACGGAGAGATGTTGTCCGGTCCCATTGCCTTTGAGGTATCGATGTCCCTTAGCAGTTTCTTCACCTCCTCCTCATCTGTATGTATGTCGTCCAACACTTGTTGGTGTATTCCTTGTTGGTGTCCCCATCTGGTCTGTCCCCCCAGAGTCCTTCCTGTCTCTACTGTAAATACTTCCTTTAATCTCGTGTTGAGCTCCTCACATACCTCTTGATCGTTTCTTGTGAGTTCTCCACCTTCTTTCCTCAGCCTTATCACCTGGTCCTTGACTGTTGTCTTCCTCCTAATGTGGCTATACAGCAGTTTCGGGTCAGATTTGACTTTCGATGCTATGTCGTTTTCATACTGTCGCTGGGCCTCCCTCCTTATCTGCGCATACTCGTTTCTGGCTCTTCTACTAATCTCCTTGTTTTCCTGGGTCCTATGCCTCCTGTACCTTTTCCATTCTCTGTTGCACTTAGTTTTTGCCTCCCTACACCTTCGGGTAAACCAAGGACTCGTTTTGGTCTTCCTATTATTTCTGTTTCCCTTGGGAACAAAACTTTCCTCTGCCTCCTTGCACTTTGTTGCCACATATTCCATCATCTCGTTTACTGATTTTCCTACCATTTCTCTGTCCCACTGAACCTCCTGCAGGAAGTTTCTCATACCTGTGTAGTCCCCCCTTTTATAGTTTGGCCTGTACCCTTCAGTTCCTGTTACCTTCTCCACTTGTAACTCTACTATATAGTCAAAACTCAGAACCACATGATCGCTAGCTCCAAGGGGCCTCTCGTAAGTGATGTCCTCAATGTCTGAACTGCTCAGGGTGAACACAAGATCCAGTCTTGCTGGCTCATCCTCCCCTCTCTCTCTGGTTGTGTCCCTGACATGTTGATGCATGAGGTTTTCAAGTACCACATCCATCATCTTGGCTCTCCATGTTTCGGGACCCCCATGTGGCTCCAGGTTTTCCCAGTCGATCTCCCTGTGGTTGAAATCGCCCATTACCAGTAACTTTGCTCTGCTCGAGTGAGCTCTTGCCACCTCAGCCAGTGTGTCCACCATCACCCTGTTTGTTCTCCTGTGTCTGGGTCCTGCTCATTTTCGTTGCTTCTCGTTCCTCCTTGCGTCTCTGTACCCTCTCTTTCAGTGTAGTCCTTTCTTCTTGTGTTCTGTCGCGGTCGAGGTATACTCTCTGGTACCCCTCTTTGTCCCTCAGTCTTGCTTTCTCTTGCAGAATCCTGGTTCGAACTGATTCTTCCTTGAAAGTTACTCTGACAGGCCATATCCTTCCACTCGCAAACCACCCAATTCTCTGAAAATTTGTCACCTGGGTCATATCGCCCTCCCCTATTGTTTTCATGATGCCTTCAATCATTTTTTTCTCCTCCTGTTTTATTTCTTCAAAGTTGTCCCCCTTGGCTTCTTGGAGCCCGTACACAAAAACTGACCTCGCCCTTTCCTCCTCCCACTGAGTCTCCATCTGCTTCCTCTGAGGCATTTCATTTCCTTCCATTGACATGTTCTTGCCTTCAGTCCCTGTCATATCTGAAACTTCTATTCTCAGTGAACTGTCTTTCCTGACCAGCTGTCCCTTGCTACTGCAGTTGGCTGTTAGAATCTCTGCATATAGCATACCTTCATTGTCTTCAGACCTGTCGTTTGATCTTAGTGTGCTCATCGTCTTTTCCCTGGCCCCACGTGGGTCTGATAGGGCCTTCGTGTACGGCATGTCTCCGTTGTTGCTTACCGTCCCCTTGTCTGCGCCTGACTTTGAATTTCCTGATGTCACATCTGAATTGTCATTTGTGTCTCTAATCTGTTTCAGGCTTTGCAGTTTCTCTTCTAAGCACTGTATCCTAGCTTCTGCTGCTAAGACCTGTACTTCCCACTTCCTGCACTCTTCAGCTATCCGTTCCTCCATTTTCTTACCAAGCTCTACTATCTTCCTTCCCCACTCTTCCTCCCTTTTTTGGAGCTCTAACTCCCAGTCTTTCCTCCCTGGTTCGTCTACCAGATCTCTGGTTTTCCGTCCTCTAAGGCCACCCATTTTTTTTTTTTTTTTTTTACCACAGACAGAAGGCTAGAGGAGGGAGAGGGTGCAGGGGGGAGAACCATGTTGTAAATCTTGCAAACAAGGCAGCCAGGAAGCTTACAGCACTTCGCCGTATCTCGCATCTGCTTGACAGTAGGGGTTGCAAGATACTGTACGAGGCACAAGTACGCTCACACCTTGAGTATGCTCCACTTTCTTGGTTTGCCTGTCCCCCCTCTCATCTGCGACTGCTTGACAGAGTAGAGAACAGAGCAAGACGTCTCATCTCTCGCCTGGACCCATCCTGGATGGATCTGTCATTTCAGCAGAGCCTTCAACATAGGAGGGATGTGGGTGGCCTTACTGTTATGTACAAGGCCAATATTGTCAAAATACCACACTTGGATCCACTTCGAGGACAGCGCGAAACAAGCTTTTATGCCACAAGACGGGCAGAAAGCAGCAACTTCACTCTGGCTGTACCCTTCTCCAGAACATCACTCCATCTGAGATCATACATACCCAGGATGACTCGAGTATGGAACACATTCGTTCAGCATAATGATGTCAACGAGATAACGTCAGTTGATCAAATGAAAATGCTGGCCCACAGATGGCTCCAACTTCATCCTGTTCCCTACTTGTATGTCTCATAACAATAAAAATGCTTTCAAATGAGCTGATGTAGGTAACAGCTCTTAGCTTGTCAATAAAGTTAGGAATCCTTAACCTGTAAATAGCTTGTCAATAAAGCTAGGATCCTTAACCTTGTCAAACCATGTGTAAAAAAAAAAAAAAAAAAAAAAGAGGGAGAGAGAGGAGAGAGAAAGGGTAGAAAGAGGGAGAGAGAGGAGAGAGTATAGGGGTGAGGGATAAGACCAAGGGGGAGAGAGAGAAATGTGAGGGGGGGAGAAAAAGGGTAGAGAGAGGGAGAAAGAGAGGGAGAGGGAGAGAAAGAGAGAGGGAGAAAGGAGGGTGAGGGAACAGGCTATGAGAGAGAGAAATGGAGAGATGGAGAGAGAAGCCTATAGAGAGAGAGAAGGGTGAGAGATAGGGTTATGAGAGAGAGAGAGAGAGGAGGGTGAGGGAAAAGGCTATGAGAGAGAGAAATGGAGAGATAGAGAGAGAAGCCTATAGAAAGAGAGGACGGTGAGAGATAGGGTTATGAGAGTGAGAGAGAGAGGGAGAGAGAGGGAGAGAGAGAGAGGGAGAGAGAGAGGAAGAGAGAGAGGAAGAGAGAGAGGAAGAGAGAGAGGAAGAGAGAGAGGAAGAGAGGAAGAGAGAGAGGAAGAGAGAGAGGGAGAGAGAGAGGGAGAGAGAGAGAGGGAGAGAGAGAGGAAGAGAGAGAGGAAGAGAGAGGGAGAGGGAGAGGGAGAGAGAGAGAGAGAGAGTAGGGAAAAAGGCTATGAGAGAGAGAAACACAAGGGAAGGAAAAGACAGGAGGGAGTGAAGGCAAGAGCGGGGAGGGGAAGGTCTGTGGGGGAGGGAAAGGTGTGTGGGGGGGGTGATGGGACGCGGTCAAATTCCAAGGACCAGCTGTGTGTACTCACCTAGTTGTGGTTACAGGGTTCGAGACTCAGCTCCTGGCCCCGAGTGTATGTGTGTGCGCACGTGTGTGTGTGAGCACATCAGTTGTTTATGTCCCAGAAATACAATTCACCTCTGTGTATCCGTAATACTAATAAGATACCATTAACACTGAGAGTAATTCTAATAATTATAATACTAGCGTGTGTTAACAAGTCATTCTTTCACCCAGTTATGTACTACCTTTTACTACATGTGTACCCAATACTTGCTTCTCAGATTGTACTGTCTTTGTGTCCTAAAACATTATCTCTCGAAACTGTTGTCAGGGCTGTAGTCCCATTAGCCACGACTTAATCCTCCTGCCTATTCCTTGCTCCTACAAATTTTATCTTCCTACTACTGCTAGGTGTTGTGTGTATGATAATCCCTCTGGAGTAGGGTTTAGATAGCGAGCTACCAGTGACCGTAGGGCCGGCTCTACCACTCAAAACTTCCCGCCAACCACAAACAGGTGATTTCTACGTTACTCCTCAGAGGGGACGTCCATCCAGATGCCTGATGTACGATGCTCACTGTACGATGCTCGCTGTACGATGACTCGTGCACCTCGCCCTTCCGCCGCTGACTTCTTCAGCTATTCTTTTCTCGTTGCCCTTTTGAGTCCTCATTTACCACACTTATCACTTGCATACTGCTACTTTTATAATTTACACTTCGCTTTTGGTAAGTACACTTCTTATTTGTGATGACACCCAACCTGTTATGGCGGCTCTACTCCCTCAGGCCTACTGCTGCCACCACCTCTGCTTATATATATCTATATATATATATATATATATATATATATATATATATATATCTATATATATATCCCCTTTCTGGCTAGCTTGTTCACGCTGTGTGCTACAACACAGTTTGTCGTTAGCCACCCTCTCTTAATTCTATTTGATCTTTTCTCTTTAGTCACTCGCTTTGTACTTTGTTATGTGTAACAATGTGGCAACAGGTGCCAACTAGGCCTCAACGAACTGGCACTTTGAAATTTTGTTGTATAATTTCAGGCTTTCTCTCGCCTTTACTTTATTTATTTTTGCTAATACTTTGGTTATCACTTGTAGGGTTGTTCACTGACATTGTCACTAACACTGGTTGCTTCTAGCTGCTAAAACACGCCCTAAAAGCACTAAGATTCTCGAAGCCTGGCGCTTGCGACCCACTACACTACGTGTGCGTGTGTTGTGTGTGTGTGTGTGTGTGTGTGTGTGTGTGTTGTGTGTGTGTTGTGTGTGTTGTGTGTGTGTGTGTGTGTGTGTGTGTGTGTGTGTGTGTGTGTGTGTGTGTGTGTGTGTGTGTAATTTTGTGTGTAATTGTGTGTGGAATTATGTGTGGGTTTATTATGTACTGAAAGGTAGGTGGCTTGTGCGTTTAAGGAAAGTCTCAGTGGTCCTTGGCTGCCCACACCTTCTTGTGACCTGACCCCCAACCTCCTGGGACTTACACACACACACACTGTAAGTGCCGGTGTGTGTGTGTGTGTGTGTGTGTGTGTGTGTGTGTGTGTATGTGGGTGTGTGTGTGTGTGTACTCACCTATTTGTAGTCACCTATTTGTGGTTGCAGGGGTCGAGTCCTAGCTCCTGGCCCCGCCTCTTCACCGGTTGCTACTAGGCCCTCTCTCTCCCCGCTCCATGAGCTTTATCAAACCTCGTCTTAAAACTGTATGGTTCCTGCCTCCACTACGTCATTTTCTAGGCTATTCCACTGCCTTACAACTCTATGACTGAAGAAATACTTCCTACTATCTCTCTGACTCATTTGTGTCTTCAACTTCCAATTGTGGCCTCTTGTTTCTGTGTCCCCTCCCTGGAACATCCTGTCTTTGTCCCCCTTGTCTATTCCATGCAGTATTTTATATGTCGTTATCATGTCTCCCCTGACCCTCCTGTCCTCCAGTGTCGTCAGGCCGATTTCCCTTAATCTTTCTTCATAGGACATTCCCCTTAGCTCTGGAACTAACCTTGTCGCAAACCTTTGTACTTTCTCTAGTTTCTTGACGTGCTTTATCAAGTGCGGGTTCCAAACAGGTGCTGCATACTCCAGTATGGGCCTGACATACACGGTGTACAGTGTCTTGAATGATTCCTTACTAAGGTATCGGAATGCTGTTCTCAGGTTTGCCAGGCGCCCATATGCTGCAGCAGTTATCTGATTGATGTGTGCTTCCGGAGACATGCTCGGTGTTATACTCACCCCAAGATCTTTCTCCTTGAGTGAGGTTTGCAGTCTTTGGCCACCTAGCCTATACTCTGTCTGTGGTCTTCTGTGCCCTTCCCCTATCTTCATGACTTTGCATTTGGCAGGATTAAATTCGAGAAGCCATTTGCTGGACCAGGTGTCCAGTCTGTCCAGGTCTCTTTGAAGTCCTGCCTGGTCCTCATCAGATTTAATTCTCCTCATTAACTTCACATCATCTGCAAACAGGGACACTTCTGAGTCTAACCCTTCCGTCATGTCGTTCACATATACCAAAAATAGCACTGGTCCTAGGACCGACCCCTGTGGGACCCCGCTCGTCACAGGTGCCCACTGTGATACATCATTACGTACCATGACTCGTTGTTGCCTCCCTGTCAGGTATTCTCTGATCCATTGCAGTGCCCTTCCTGTTATATGCGCCTGATGCTCTAGCTTCTGCACTAATCTCTTGTGAGGAACTGTGTCAAAGGCCTTCTTGCAGTCCAAGAAGATGCAATCAACCCACCCCTCTCTCTCTTGTCTTACTTCTGTTATTTTATCATAAAACTCCAGAAGGTTTGTGACACAGGATTTGCCTTCCGTGAATCCGTGCTGGTTGGCATTTATACTCCTGTTCTGTTCCAGGTGCTCCACCACTCTCCTCCTGATAATCTTCTCCATAATTTTGCATACTATACACGTCAATGACACAGGTCTATAGTTTAGTGCCTCTTTTCTGTCTCCTTTTTTAAAAATGGGAACTACATTTGCCGTCTTCCATACCTCAGGTAGTTGCCCAGTTTCCAGGGATGTGTTGAAGATTGTGGTAAGTGGCATGCACAACATATCTGCTCCCTCTCTAAGGACCCACGGGGAGATGTTGTCCGGTCCCATTGCCTTTGAGGTATCGATGTCCCTTAGCAGTTTCTTCACCTCCTCCTCATCTGTATGTATGTCGTCCAACACTTGTTGGTGTATTCCTTGCTGGTGTCCCCATCTGGTCTGTTCCCCCAGAGTCCTTCCTGTCTCTACTTTAAATACTTCCTTAAATCTCGTGTTGAGCTCCTCGCATACCTCTTGATCGTTTCTTGTGAGTTCTCCACCTTCTTTCCTCAGCCTTATCACCTGGTCCTTGACTGTTGTCTTCCTCCTAATGTGGCTATACAGCAGTTTCGGGTCAGATTTGACTTTCGATGCTATGTCGTTTTCATACTGTCGCTGGGCCTCCCTCCTTATCTGTGCATACTCGTTTCTGGCTCTTCTACTAATCTCCTTGTTTTCCTGGGTCCTATGCCTCCTGTACCTTTTCCATTCTCTGTTGCACTTAGTTTTTGCCTCCCTACACCTTTGGGTAAACCAAGGACTCGTTTTGGTCTTCCTATTATTTCTGTTTCCCTTGGGAACAAAACTTTCCTCTGCCTCCTTGCACTTTGTTGCCACATATTCCATCATCTCGTTTACTGATTTTCCTACCATTTCTCTGTCCCACTGAACCTCCTGCAGGAAATTTCTCATACCTGTGTAGTCCCCCCTTTTATAGTTTGGCCTGTCCCCTTCAGTTCCTGTTACCTTCTCCACTTGTAACTCTACTATATAGTCAAAACTCAGAACCACATGATCGCTAGCTCCAAGGGGCCTCTCGTAAGTGTGTGTGTGTGTTTGTGTATGTGTGTGTATGTGTGTGTGTGTGTGTGTGTGTGTGTGTGTGTGTAATTATGTGTCAAATTATGTGTGGGTTTATTATGTGTCTGAAAAGTAGGTGGCTTGTGCTTGGAGTGTAATGTAGATTCTCAGTTGTCGCTTGTGTCCACAACCTCTTGTGACCTGACTCCCACCCTTACAGTGTTGCCTATGCTCGACCTGCTTATAGTGAGTTAATCACCTTGTTCAATGGATTACCATTTGCTAAACCTTATTGAATACTTGAGTGCCTATTCTTTATCGTGCTATGAGAGTTAGACCATTCACATTCAGCTTGGCGGTTAATTGGAACCTGAACCCCACACCCAAACAACCACTCATAGGTGATACAGTACTTGTAGTGCAGCTGTAGCACTGTAGATTGTCCAGGTCGATGTGACGTCCTGGCGTAGATCCAGCTCAATGTACGTCCTGGCATAGATCCACCTCAATTTCTTCTCATTAATAATGTACCCTATTCACTGTATTTCTTTCACTGGTCACACGATTGTTTCACTATCGCCCACAGGATGGGCATGGGGTGCATAATAAACATATTACACTAACTTTATTACCTTTCTTGGGTGACACTTGGCAACGCCGCCTTACACACTAGCCTGCGCCACAACGCTTTTATTTTCCAGATCACTTACAAAATTGTGGTTCTCCCCACACTTATGTGGCTCAGGCAATTAAAAAAAAAACACTTCTAGGATTGTTCACTACCCTGACACACTTAGCAACCCTTGCAGAACACTTAGGTAGCCCTCAAAAACACTTAAATTCCCGGAGACCGACGGCGTGACTAGCCGTGTGTGTGTGTGTGTGTGTGTGTGTGTGTGTGTGTGTACTCACCTAGTTGTACTCACCTAGTTGAGGTTGCGGGGGTCGAGTCCGAGCTCCTGGCCCTGCCTCTTCACTGATCGTGTGTGTGTGTGTGTGTGTGTGTGTGTGTGTGTGTGTGTGTCTCAACAATCAATATTTGCACCAATAACTCATTACAGTTGTGACCGGGTGTGGAAGTGTGAATTGCTCATTACTCTATAATTTGTTCATGATTGTAGCCATGTATAAACGTAAGTAACCATTCTACAGAATTCATTACCTTTGTACCTAGTTCAGCTATCAAAACTTTGGGGGCCCAGTCCCTGGACCCATTACGTACCTCTGTAATCTTTAAATACCTTTGTAACTTATCATGATTGTGACCAGACCTACCTGGAGTTCATTACCTTTGTAAATTGTGAGTTCATTACCTTTGTAAATTGTGAGTTCATTACCTTTGTAAATTGTGAGTTCATTACCTTTGTAACTTGCTCAGCTATCAAAACTTTGGAGTCCAGTCCCTGGACCAATTATGTACCTCTGTAATCTTTTGACTACCGCCCACAGAATGAGTATGGGGTGACGACCGCCCACAAGATGGGTATGGGATGACTACCACCCATATAATGGGTATGGGGTGGCTACAGCCCACAGAATGGGTATGGGGTGACTACCGCTCACAGAATGGGTATGGGTGACTACCGCACACAGAAAGTGCATGGGGTGACTACCGCCCACAGAATGGGTATGGGGTGACTACCGCCCACAGGATGGGTATGGGGTGACTACCGCCCACAGAATGGGTATGGGGTGACTACCGCCCACAGAATGGGTATGGGGTGACTACCGCCCACAGGATGGGTATGGGGTGACTACCGCCCACAGAATGGGTATGGGGTGACTACCGCCCACAGAATGGGTATGGGGTGACTACCGCCCACAGAATGGGTATGGGGTGACTACCGCCCACAGGATGGGTCTGGGGTGACTACCGCCCACAGGATGGGTCTGGGGTGACTACCGCCCACAGGATGGGTATGGGGTGACTACCGCCCACAGGATGGGTATGGGGTGCATAATAAACATATTAAACTAACTAATTAACTAACTTATTCTTAAATCCGGCTGTGAACCCATTAATGATACACTTCTTACAATATCACCGTGAGGGTATCTTATCATAACGACGCGCTAAACCCTTAAGGGTCATATAGCATTTGAGGGAATCAATCAAGATTATTATAATCAAAATGAAGCGCTAAACCTACCAGGGTCATACAGCGTCAAGAAAATGTAAACTGACTGATTTCTTATGTTTTACCAGTGTAAATCAGATTACTGTTCTTTAATTATATTGCATTTTCTAGTAATTACTTCTAGGAATTAAATATATTTAGTTAATGGTAAGGAATATGGGAACAGGTGAAGTGTGAACCCATGGCAGGTGGGTTCAACTCCCACCCGTTCCCTGGTTTGTTTGTAATCGTATTATTATATTTCACGAGTCAAGACTGGTGACGAATTTACTGTGTTATTTTCCTGTTAATAAATCTCATTAAACTTAACAATTAAAGGCATATTTTTTCAAGTTGTGTTGGAGTGACCCTTCCACACCCACACAGGTTTATGACGCATCTGGGCGGTATTCTTGACGAGTTCACTCGTTACACACTCATATTCTCCGTTAACACTTGCCAAATATGACCTCTACAGCTTCCTCCAGGGCCTCATTATGTCTAGATCTTGCCCTTAGCAGGCCTACTGGCCTATGCTAGATAGGTCCAGCTCACACTCACTCATGTACATGTTCAACTTACATTTGAAGCTACTCAAAATTCTCTTTTTTTTTTTTTGCAGATCAGTTTTACAGGCTAAGAGATGTTATCTTACCTCAGCTCATTCTAATGAAACTAACTGGAAAACTGATCCACTCATCTACCATTCTCTTGCTAAACTGTTACTTACCTATATCCTATCTAAATTTAAACACATCCATACATATACACTCCAGGGCCAGGAACTGTGACTCAGTCCCTGCCACCATAAACAGGTGAGTACACATACACACATTAGATTGTCAGGAGAAAAGTGGTGGAGCACCTAGAGAGGAACGAGCTTATCAACCGACAACCAGCACGGTTGAAGGTCCTCGATCTGTATTCCCTCAAACGCAGGCGAGAGAGATACATGATAATATACACTTGGAAGGTCCTGGAGGGATTGGTACCAAACCTGCACACGAAAATCACTCCCTATGAAAGCAAAAGACTCGGCAGGAGATGCAACATTCCCCCGATGAAAAGCAGGGGTGCCACGAGTACACTGAGAGACAACACAAAAAGTGTCTGGGGCCCAAGACTGTTCAACTGCCCCCCAGCCTATATAAGAGGGATTACCAATAGGCCCCTGGCTGTCTTTAAGAAGGCACTGGGCTGGCACCTAAAGTCAGTACCTGACCAACCGGGCTGTGGTTCGTATGTCAGCTTGCGTGCAGCCAGTAGTAACAGCCTGGCTGATCAGACCCTGATCCACCGTGAGGCCTAGTCTCAGACCGAGCCGCGGGGGCGATGATCCCCGAAACCCCCTCCAGGTAAACGGTTTCAGGGACGGGAAATCCTGTGTCACAAACCTACTGGAGTTTTATGACAGGGTGACAGTAGTAAGACAAGAGTGAGAGAGGTGGGTAGATTGTCTTTTCTTGGACTGTAAGAAGGCTTTTGACACAGTTTCCACACAAGAGATTAGTGCATAAACTGGAGAATCAAGCAGGTATAACAGGGAATGCACTACAATGGATCAGGGAATACCTGTCGGAAAGACATCAGCGAGTCACGGTACGTGACGAGGTATCAGAGTGGGCGCCTGTGACGAGCGGGTTTCCAAAGAGGTCTCAGTCCTAGGACCGGTGCTGTTTCTGGCATATGTGAACGACATGACAGAAGGAATAGATACAGCAGTGTCCCTGTTTGCAAGTAATGTCAAGTTGATGAGAAGAATTCAATTGGATGAGGACCAGGCAGAACTACAAAGGGATCTGGACAGGCTGCAGGCCTGGTCCAGAAACTGGCTCCTGGAGTTCAACCCCACCAAGTGCAAAGTCATGATGATTGAGGAAGGGCAAAGAAGACCACAGACGGAGCACAGTCTAGGGGGCCAGAGACTACAAACCTCACTCAAGGAAAAGGATCTCGATAAATTAGACACATGTGCAACACTTGGGAATCTTGAACGAGGAAACGTTTCGCCACACAGTGGCTTCATCAGTCCATACAAATGAGAACCGGTGACCTGGTGGGGTGGCCCGGTAGCCTGGTGGTGGCCCGGTGGCCTGGTGGCTAAAGCTCCCGCTTCACACACGGAGGGCCCGGGTTCGATTCCCGGCTGGTGGAAACATTTCGACACGTTTCCTTACACCTATTGTCCTGTTCACCTAGCAGCAAATAGGTACCTGGGTGTTAGTCGACTGGTGTGGGTCGCATCCTGGGGGACAAGATTAAGGACCAAAATGGAAATAAGTTAGACAGTCCTCAATGACGCACTGACTTTCTTGGGTTATCCTGGGTGGCTAACCCCCCGAGGTTAAAAATCCGAACGAATCTCTCTCTCTTATCTTAACAAGAGAAGTTTGAGGTAATCAGTCTCTCAGCCTTAAGTCGATGTAATCAGTCCATCAATCTTGAAAAGAATATTGCATATGTGAGAAGAAGTGGGGCGAGTATGACACCGGGCACATCTGAGGTGCACATCAACCAAATAACTGCTGTAGCATATGGGTGCCTAGCAAACCTAAGAACAGCATTTCGATATCTCAATAAGGAATCATTCAGGACCCTGTACACTTTGTATGTCAGGCCAATATTGGAGTATGCAGCACAAGTTTGGAACTCACACCTAGCCAAGCATATACCTGGAGTTTACCTGGAGAGAGTTCCGGGGGTCAACGCCCCCGCGGCCCGGTCTGTGACCAGGCCTCCTGGTGGATCACAGCCTGATCAACCAGGCTGTTGCTGCTGGCTGCACGCAAACCAACGTACGAGCCACAGCCCGGCTGATCAGGAACCGACTTTAGGTGCTTGTCCAGTGCCAGCTTGAAGACTCTCAGGGGTCTGTTGGTAATCCCCCTTATGTGTGGTGGGAGGCAGTTGAACAGTCTCGGGCCCCTGACACTTATTGTATGGTCTCTTAACGTGCTAGTGACACCCCTGCTTTTCATTGGGGGGATGGTGCATCGTCTGCCAAGTCTTTTGCTTTCGTAGCGAGTGATTATCGTGTGCAAGTTCGGTACTAGTCCCTCTAGGATTTTCCAGGTGTATATAATCATGTATCTCTCCCTCCTGCATTCCAGGGAATACAGGTTTAGGAACCTCAAGCGCTCCCAGTAATTGAGGTGTTTTATCTCCGTTATGCGTGCCGTGAAAGTTCTCTGTACATTTTCTAGGTCGGCAATTTCACCTGCCTTGAAAGGTGCTGTTAGTGTGCAGCAATATTCCAGCCTAGATAGAACAAGTTACCTGAAGAGTGTCATCATGGGCTTGGCCTCCCTAGTTTTGAAGGTTCTCATTATCCATCCTGTCATTTTTCTAGCAGATGCGATTGATACAATGTTATGGTCCTTGAAGGTGAGATCCTCCGACATGATCACTCCCAGGTCTTTGACGTTGGTGTTTCGCTCTATTTTGTGGCCAGAATTTGTTTTGTACTCTGATGAAGATTTAATTTCCTCATGTTTACCATATCTGAGTAATTGAAATTTCTCATCGTTGAACTTCATATTGTTTTCTGCAGCCCACTGAAAGATTTGGTTGATGTCCGCCTGGAGCCTTGCAGTGTCTGCAATGGAAGACACTGTCATGCAGATTCGGGTGTCATGTGCAAAGGAAGACACGGTGCTGTGGCTGACATCCTTGTCTATGTCGGATATGAGGATGAGGAACAAGATGGGAGCGAGTACTGTGCCTTGTGGAACAGAGCTTTTCACCGTAGCTGCCTCGGACTTTACTCTGTTGACGACTACTCTCTGTGTTCTGTTAGTGAGGAAATTATAGATCCATCGACCGACTTTTCCTGTTATTCCTTTAGCACGCATTTTGTGCGCTAATACGCCATGGTCACACTTGTCGAAGGCTTTTGCAAAGTCTGTATATATTACATCTACATTCTTTTTGTCTTCTAGTGCATTTAGGACCTTGTTGTAGTGATCCAATAGTTGAGACAGACAGGAGCGACCTGTTCTAAACCCATGTTGCCCTGGGTTGTGTAACTGATGGGTTTCTAGATGGGTGGTGATCTTGCTTCTTAGGACCCTTTCAAAGATTTTATGATATGGGATGTTAGTGCTATTGGTCTGTAGTTCTTTGCTGTTGCTTTACTGCCCCCTTTGTGGAGTGGGGCTATGTCTGTTGTTTTTAGTAACTGTGGGACGACCCCCGTGTCCATGCTCCCTCTCCATAGGATGGAAAAGGCTCGTGATAGTGGCTTCTTGCAGTTCTTGATAAACACAGAGTTCCATGAGTCCGGCCCTGGGGCAGAGTGCATGGGCATGTCATTTATCGCCTGTTCGAAGTCATTTGGCGTCAGGATAACATCGGATAGGCTTGTGTTAATCAAATTTTGTGGCTCTCTCATAAAAAATTCATTTTGATCTTCGACTCTCAGTCTGGTTAGCGGCTTGCTAAAACTGAGTCATATTGGGACTTGAGTAGCTCACTCATTTCCTTGCTGTCATCTGTGAACCCCCCATCTTGTTTAAGTAGGGGCCCAATACTGGACGTGGTTCTCGATTTTGATTTGGCATAGGAGAAGAAATACTTTGGGTTTCTTTCGATTTCATTTATGGCTTTTAGTTCTTCCCGCGATTCCTGACTCCTAAAGGATTCTTTCAGCTTAAGTTCGATGCTTGCTATTTCTCTGACCAGTGTCTCCCTACGCATTTCAGATATATTGACCTCTTTTAGCCGCTCTGTTATTCTTTTTAGTCGGCTGTAAAGGGAGCGCCTGTCTCTTTCTATTTTACATCTACTCCTCCTTTTTCTTAGAGGAATAAGCCTTGTGCATACATCGAGTGCCACCGAGTTAATCTGTTCTAGGCATAAGTTGGGGTCTGTGTTGCTTAGTATATCTTCCCAGCTTATATCGGTTAGGACTTGGTTTACTTGGTCCCACTTCATGTTTTTGTTATTGAAGTTGAATTTGGTGAATGCTCCCTCGTGACTAGTCTCATTATGTCGGTCTGGGGCTCCACGCATACATGTCTGAACCTCAATTATGTTGTGATCTGAGTATATTGTTTTTGATATGGTGACATTTCTTATCAGATCATCATTGTTAGTGAAGATGAGGTCTAGTGTATTCTCCAGTCTAGTAGGCTCTATTATTTGCTGGTTTAAATTGAATTTTGTGCAGAGATTTAAAAGCTCGTGTGAGTGTGAGTTTTCATCAGAGCTGCCTCCTGGTGTTATTACTGCAACAATATTATTTGCTATATTTCTCCATTTTAGGTGCCTTAAGTTGAAATCCCCCAGGAGCAAGATGTTGGGTGCAGGAGCTGGAAGATTTTCCAGACAGTGATCAATTTTTAACAGCTGTTCCTGGAATTGCTGGGATGTTGCATCTGGAGGCTTGTAGACTACCATAATGACTAGGTTTTGGTTCTCGACCTTTACTGCTAAAACTTCCACTACATCATTTGAGGCATTAAGCAGTTCTGTGCAAACAAGTGACTCTGCAATGTACAGGCCAACCCCCCCCCCCTTTTGCCTGTTCACTCTGTCACATCTGTATAGGTTGTAACCTGGGATCCATATTTCGTTGTCCAAGTGATCCTTTATGTGGGTCTCAGTGAAAGCCGCGAACATTGCCTTTGCTTCTGCAAGCAGTCCACGGATGAAAGGTATTTTGTTGTTTGTTGCTGGCTTTAGACCCTGTATATTTGCAAAGAAGAATGTTATCGGACTGGTGGTATTGTTGGTACTGGGGGGGGATTTTTTTTCCGGCATTAGTATCTGTATCTGTTGGTTTGGAGTGGAGGCCATCGACTGTGGTTCCACTCCAGGAATGACTGGATTTGGTGTACGATTTCTGCCATTTCCTGCCAGTTTTTTTTCCTTCCTGGCACTAAAAATCCTCTCCCTCTTGAGTGGCTGTGGCTACCCAGGTTTTCCCATGGCCTGCATGTTTTGTATCTTTTTGTCCCCTTTAGATGGTATGCCTGGCAATTTAAGTTATAGCACAGTCTTTCCTGTACTGAAGAGGTACACAGTTTATGGTGAAAAAGCTTACAGGAAGGGAGTTTGCATTTTCCTGTTGTCATATGGGCATGGCATTTTCTAGGGTGGTCATAGTTGCACGTCCCATCTGTTTTTCCAGATTTCCCATGCCAGCAGATACCGAGTGCATAGTATGTGCACAGGCTTGGTTTCCGTTTGCCTTGGGTTTCTGTGACTGTATTCCCTGTTGGTGCATGTTTCCCTGTCTTCTATCCTCCCTAGCACCAACAATGGAGCTCCCACCAGTTGTTTTTGGTAATATATCCTCACTATTGCTAGTAGAGTCCTCTTGTTTGCTATTTCCTGCGGTATTTCTAGTTTGCAATATTGGTTTTATCTTATCTTTGACTACACTTGTTTCCCTACTATGGCTCCTGTCCCCTATGAGGTCATTTATATGTATTCCTTCCTGCGTATAATTCCCGACTACGTGGACAAAATCTCCAGCTTCACCATTACTGTCTCCCAGGACAGCATCTCCAGCTTCACCATTACTGTCTCCCAGGACAGCACCTCCAGCTTCACCATTACTGTCTCCCAGGACAGCACCTCCAGCTTCACCATTACTGTCTCCCAGGACAGCACTATCGGCCCCACATTTACTGACTACCAGGACTTCATCTCCAGCCTTACAGTTTCTGACTACATGGCCAGTATCAAGGGCAGTACCATTCAGCCCAGACTTTTTATGTTCCCATCTGTTGTAGAAAGCTTCCAGGTTTTCTATGAAAGCAGCTTTGATGTTGTCCTCTTTTAATACCCTTGTGATTTTAGTCCACAGATTTATCTCATTTGGGCATACCCAAAAACACTTCCCTGTTTTAACACTGCTTGTAGCTAGTTCTTGGATATCTGCACAAGGGGCGTGACACATATTTCCACAAAAATGACAATTTACCCATGTTGAAGCCCGTTTGTTTGACTGACCACAGACTACACACAGCTTCATAATGATTTGAATGGTTGATTTACTGCAATTCTACTAACAACCTCTTGAATATTCTATTAATAACCTCCTTAAATGAAGCTCTAGCTATTTGTATTTCTGTTTCTGTTTTTGTATATTGGACAGCTTACCGTGCACGTTCCTGATTTATATTTAATGTTTGTGTTTATAAGGGCAACTACAACCCCATCCGTTTACAGTCTGCTTTATTGTCCAACGAAACCGTTTGAAACCAGTCAAGGGTTCGGACCAGTCGATCTGATCTGATCAGTGGGTCACTTATTTAAAACATACTGGTCGGTGATTTGAACTAACACATGAAGGATCTACTGGAAATTATCTACCCGAGTAATATGTGATTTGATTGATACAAAGGTATAACTTGCATGTTGAAGAAACCGGTGACTGCTGGTAACTCCTACAAAGACGAACGGTCGACCTCAACCCTTGTTTATCAATCGCTGTATCTAGCTTTTCTATTTTTTTCCGTCTCCACCACAATAAATGCTATATTATCACTATAGTTGACTGGTGGAAATTTTGGAGGAAGGACGCTTTTTCTGTAGTAATAATTGCTTCTCGTTGTGTATATTGCGACCGCTGGTAACTACAGGTTATATGAAATTCACAGTATACGTCTGGTATTTCAAGAAAAAAGAAACTAATGAAAGTCACTCCACTCCACTAAGTACCATTATAATACTGGTTTGTTGCTACTACAACACTGTATTCTGCTATTCACTGGTATCACTAGATTATATGCGAGTACACTAGCAGGCCAGGAGGATTATTAAAATCAGCTGACCTGTGGTAAGTTTCTGGCGACTTCTGGCACCTGCCTCTATAGGCTTATCACTTCATTTACAAATTCACCTGTTTTCAAATGACACTTTAGCCTTTATCATCAATATACAAGGGAGCCACTGTAGTATACACTATACACTATGTAATCAGGGAGACTTTCTTTCCTCTGACACGAAAAGTTCAATTATTATTTTTTTTTTCACACGGGACACAGGCCTGATTCCCCTCTGGCAGTAAACTCTGCTAGGTAGTGCACACTAATTCTCCTTTTTTGACTCAGTATATAATGTTTTCCTCCCAAGATTGGTTCCAGGCGCTAGAGGGATGTATCGTATAGGATTGATGACACAAATTAAAGTTCTAGCACGTAAGAGCGACCGTGAAAACACGAGAAAACCCGGAGAAAATTTGAGAAAGTGCAAAAGTTTGCAACAAGACTAGTCTTGGAGCTAAGCGGTATGTCCTACGAGAGGTTAAGGGAAATAGACCTGACGACACTAGAGGACAGGAGAGAAAGGGGGTACATGATAACGACATAAAATACTGAAAGGAAGTGATAAGGTGGTAAGAGACAGGATGTTCCAGTGATGGGATACAGGGACAAGGGATCACAGTTGGAAGTTGAAGACTCAGATTAATCATGGGATACAGCAACAAGGGATCACAGTTGGAAGTTGAAGACTCAGATAAATCACAGAGATGTTAGGAAGTATTTCTTCAATCACAGAGTTGTCAGGCAGTGGAAAGTAAGGTGGTGGAGACAGGATCCATACAGAGCTTTAAGAAGAGGTACGATAAAGCTCTTGAAGCAGGAAGAGAGTAGACCTAGTAGCAATCAGTGAAGAGGCAGGGCCAGGAGCTGTGAATCGACCCCTGCATCCACAAATAAGTGAGTACACACACACCCATTCACACCCAACTGGCTTCTGGAGTTAAACCCCACCAAGTGCGAAGTCATGAAGACTGGAGTTTACCTGGAGAGGGTTTCGGGGGTCAACGCCCCCGCGGCTCAGTCTGAGACCAGGGAAGGTCAAGAAATAACGCAGACGGAGTACATGCTAGGGGACTAAAGGCTGCAAACCTCACTCAAGGAAAAGGATTTTAGTGTGGGCATTATACTAAGCACATCTTCCAATACGTACTTCCATCTAAATTACTGCTGCAGCATATGGTCGCCTGGCAAACTTAAGAGGAGCGTTCCAACATTTAAATAAGGAGTCATTCAAGACACTGTACACTGTGTACGTCAGGCCCATATTGGTCAGTATGAAACCCACACCTGGTCAAACACGTCAAGAAATTAAAGAAAGTGCAAAAGTTTGCAACAAGACTAGTCCCGGGGCTAAGGGGTGCGTCGTATGAGGAGAGGTTAAGGGAAATCAACCTGACGACACTGGAGGACAGGAGGGATGGGGGGGGGGGGGATTTGTGATAACGACGTATAAAATACTGAGAGAAATTTATAAGGTGGACAGGGCCAGAATGTTTCACATTATTATTATAATCAAAGGGGAAGCGCTAAACCCGGAGGATTATACAGCGCCTGGGGGGGGGGGGGATGTGGAAGGCATTCAGGCTTAATTCGGGGAACTGGAGCACAGATCCAATTCTCTAAATCAAGAGCCCCTCATCAACATCAAGGAACCTTCCTTGAGGGGAGAATGTTTCACAGATTGGATACAGGAACAAGAGGACACAACTGGAAGCTGAAAACTCAGATGAGTCATAGGGATGCTAGGAAGTATTTCTTCAGCCTTAGACTGAAGTAGTGGAGGCAGGATCCATACATAGCTTTAAGATATGGTACGGTAAGACACTTGGAGCAGGGAGACAGACTGAACGTAATGGCGGCCAGCAGAGACAACCACATATAGGTTAATACGCACACAAGTGAGTAAGCACACGTCGAGTCGATGAACGTCCATGACATAGTGTAAGAATGACGTCACAAAAGTGACATGACGTTATATACACACATGGAAACCGCGTAGTAGTATTAGTGGGTGGGGATGGGTAGTGGGGATGGGGGGGTTGAGGATGGTGGGGGGGGGGTGAGAGGTGTGGTCTAGCACATATATATTAAGCCCCGGGCAGGTGGGCAGTCAGTAGAGGTCTGGCGTGATCCTGGACGACACCAACCTTCACTGCCATCTTCAACTATGGACGCGAAAATTTTGTGTTTGTGTGTTTTAATGTAAGTATTGTGAGCGTCATGTTTACCTCTGAGAATAATGTTGTATGTTATATGAGTGTTAGTCGACTGGTGTGGGTGGCATCCTGGGGGACAAGATTAAAGGAGCACACTGGATATAAGACTCACTGAATTTCTTGGTTTATCCTGGGTGGCTAACCCTCCAGGGTGAGAAATCCGAAAAAAATCTTACCTTACCCACATCCTGTAGGTGACAGTCACCCTCATACCTATCTGGTGGATGACAGTCACCCCCATACTTCTCTGGTGGATGACAGTCACCCTCATACTTCTCTGGTGGATGACAGTCACCCTCATACTTCTCTTGTGGATGACAGTCACCCCCATACTTCTCTGGTGGATGACAGTCACCCCCATACTTCTCTGGTGGATGACAGTCACCCTCATACTTCTCTGGTGGATGACAGTCACCCCCATACTTCTCTGGTGGATGACAGTCACCCTCATACTTCTCTGGTGGATGACAGTCACCCCCATACTTCTCTTGTGGATGACAGTCACCCTCATACATTTCTGGTGGATGAGTCACCCTCATACCTCTCAGGTGAGTGACAGTCACCCTCATACGTCTCTGGTGGATGACAGTCACCCTCATACCTCTCAGGTGAGTGACAGTCACCCTTATACGTCTCTGGTGGATGACAGTCACCCTCATACCTCTCAGGTGAGTGACAGTCACCCTCATACCTCTCAGGTGAGTGACAGTCACCCTCATACCTCTCAGGTGGGTGACAGTCACCCTCATACCTCTCAGGTGGGTGACAGTCACCCTCATACCTCTCAGGTGGGTGACAGTCACCCTCATACCCCCCAGAGGATGACAGTCACCCTCATCCTGCTGGTGACAGTTATCCATACCCATCCTGCTGGTGACATTCATACCCATCCTGCTGGTGACAGTCACCCATACCCATCCTATGGCAGTAATGAAGAGATCAGAAATATAATAGGTAGAGGAGTGTGTTGACTTTAACCAACATTGACAGGATTGTAACAGATTGACAAGTGTCAAGTTATGTTCTCATGGAAATGACATGACAGGTGTCAAGTTACATATAGTAATGGACTGACAGGTGTAAGTAAGTAAGTAAGTAAGTTTATTCAGGTATACACAAATAGTTACATAGAATTATCATACATAGCAGCATATGTGTAGAGAACCTAGGATAACCCAAAAAAGTCAGACAGGCTATCATGGTAATGACTTGACAGGTGTCAAGTTAGGTTACCATGGTAATGACTTGACAGGTGTCAAGTTAGGTTACCATGGTAATGACTTGACAGGTGTCAAGTTAGGTTACCATGGTAATGACTTGACAGGTGTCAAGTTAGGTTACCATGGTAATGACTTGACAGGTGTCAAGTTCCAGTCTCATGGTAACGACATGACAGGCATCAAGATATGTTCTCATGGACTTGACAGGTGTCAAGTTACATTCTCAAAGTAATGACCTGACAGGTGTCAGGTTACAGTCTCACAGCAATCAACAGGTATTCAATTACAGGTAGACCCTGCTTCAAAGCACTTTGCTTTATGGCATTTCGCTAATGCAGCAGTTTTCAATTATACGCATTCTTTATTTATTCAGATTTTTTACAATAAATATATTCACCACTCACTATAAGGACGAAAATATTTTATGGTAAATAATGTGTGCACTGTATATGCATTTTTTTGGCCTAGTTCTATTGCTCACTTAACAAGGTAGTGTAAATATGTTAACACGTTTTTACATATGTATTTGAAGGTGAAAAAGGGCTATGTTTCACTTTACAGCAATTTTTTGCTTTACAACTGTAGCCTGGAACCCAACCTGCTGTATAAACGGGGCCCTCCTGTACACAGTTTCATGTTTATAAAATTCTCTTGTTCTTTTTTGTAATTCTGACCCTGTGTAGGTAAGTTAAAGTCATTTGAAAGCATTAATGGCTCAAGTCATTCCTTATAATGCTTCAGGAACTAAGACATGAACTCACGTGATTGACCATAGCCAGTGTCGTGTCGCTGGAGGAACCGAGGATTAGGGGAGATATGGTTCTAACATACACGATACTCGCCAGGAACACAATTGAAAAATGGCATTATTTGTCCCTCTCTATTAAAGATTCTCTTTTTTTATTTCTTTATTACAGTAAATCACATTTAATAACATAATATAATGATGGTTGAATATTGAAATAAATGATTTTGTGTTGTACAGGTGTGTTGTGCTGAGCACTGCCATCCCTGTGTTGCAACTGATGCCAGCAACACTAGAGGATCAGGAACTGGAGCCTGCGCACCACGTAAGTCTAAGAGATAGTAATTTAAAGCCTGTTTACTTACCCTGCCATTGTAGACAGTGTGTAAACACTTGTGGAATCAGCTTTAATTCGGACAATGTTTATGGAAAGCTTTATAATAGGCTGTACATGTTTACCTGTGGAATATGACATGAAAGTTCCACAATGAGTGGAGCATTATATGATTAAGCTCTACAAAGAGTGTCTTGATAAAAGTTCTTTACAGTGAGACTTAACTTGGTAAAGTTTAACAGAAAAACACTACATGATAAAGCTCTGCACAGTGAAACATGACATGATAAAGCTCTGCACAGTGAAACGACATGATAAAGCTCTGCACAGTGAAACATGACATGATAAAGCTCTGCACAGTGAAACATGACATGATAAAGCTCTACATAGAATGAAATAGTGTAAATAATAAAATATATTACAGGTGTTGATAGTCAAGAGGTCAGCACGCATCAGAGGTCACCAGCCCTGCCCAATCTTCTCAGCCTACAGGTGAGATTAAATACTTGCTCACTGAAGGTCTCTTCATCCAAGGAACCAGAGTTACCCTTCCCTTGGAGCAGGTTGCCTTCCCTCTCCCCAGGAGTTATATGTGAGACTAGCACATCCCCGTCAATAAAGTAACATGCAGTGAACTAGGTAGAGAGAAACTGACATGAATACATACGGTACACTCAAGACACTTTTAATACTCAACCATGAATTGTAGACAAATGGTTCAGAAAACTGACAAGTTGATGCATGAGACAGCCACTGACTCCATCAGTCCAATACAGAGAAGAAGCCACTGGATAGCTAAACATTACCACAATAAAGATACCCAAGTGTCTCAGTCATCAACTCAACAAAGAACTCCAAATTTAAAAAATAAAGTACACCATGATGTTAAAAATTAGTACACTATTTTTGTCTTTCGCATAGTTAACCCCAGTGGTAACCCTTAATAGCAGTCCTATATTGCCCCTCCTTGTTCCTGTCATTAATTTGTCCCTTAGCACCATTCAACTCTAGTATATTTTTAGCACTATACATTATGTCACTTGGCACCATTCACTCATTATAAGTCTCTTAGCAGCATTCATTTATGTGTATATGTAGCTGCTGTAAATACACCTAGAAGTACATCTTTCAGCATATATACATCAAGAACTGTATACTCAGAGGCTCTATGTAAAGATTTAGATCTCTTATATACACTGAGAAGTGGTTTTTCTCTCAGTATAAAGTACACAGTTTACTTTAATACCTGTTTTAGGGATTTTAGTAATCTGACTGGTAGTGTACAGGTGAAGTGCATTAATGACCCATGTATAGCCGATAGACTTTAAACCTAACAGACTAATTCTTTTGTTTTAATGAAACCAATTCACTCAAATAACAACCAAATTCGTCAGTAATTAATTTGTCAAGCTCATGTAAACACACAAACCATATTCTTCCTTGAGCATTCTTTGCAATATTATGCAATAGCTGCATTCACTAGCTAGGCTATTATTATTTTTACTAATTGCCTACATATTTATCTGTAACCCATTACCTGGTGTTGCTATTACTATATCATTGTATCTATCATTCCCTCCATCCCCTCCCCATAATCTCCATTATTTTCTTCTTAACTGCTCACCCATTGACACACTAACCCATTGCTTCAGTCCCAAACTCACTCAGGTAAACTCATCCATTTATTACCCATTGGTTGTTCTTGAACCCTTACCTCCCCACTTACCCATTACCAGCTGCTGACCCCCACTGCCCATTATTTCCCACAGGTGTCCTCACCAAGACCTGCCTGCTCTGTGCCGAGGATTTGACATATCAGGTTGTCATGACACAGAGTTTATTGATGTTAATATTTGAACGCATCAGAGGAAGAACCCATTAAGATACATACACAAGATGGTGGTGAGCACGACAATGCCAGAAGAAAGTGACAGACAAGCAGAAACTTGACTCTTCATCAGTGTGAGTGCAAGTGTGAACTAGCCAGTATGTGGTTGCAGGGGTCGATTCATAGCTTCTGGCCCTATGTGTGTGTGAGAGTGTGCAAGTGTGTGTCATGTAAGTACTCTGGATTCAGAGTTCCTAGTCAGTATAACCCACATTATTAGGGTATATTATAATTTTTTTAATAAACTGGAAAAAATAATGTTACTTTAATTTTAGCCATTCTGGGATGTCATGACCACTTTCATAACAATGTTTTAACACTTTTTCGGAAACCAAAATTATATTCGACATTCTCTATATTTAGCTCTAATTTAGCCAAGCCATTGAGTTAACCATGCTCCTGAGGGCCTATATGAGAGGGAATCCACAAATGCTAACTCTAATACCTTTCTATTAATAACTTGTGTGTACAGTGGAACCCCAGATTTTGGCTGTAATCCGTTCCAGAAGGTCGGCCTAAATCCGAAAACTGAAGTAATATTTCCTATAAGAATTAATGTAAATACAATTAATCCATTCCAGACACCCAAAAATATTAACAAAAAAAATTTTTTTTTAAGATTAACTATAATTTTACATACACAAAACAATGAGAACTAAATAAAATGACTAATGAAATGGATAAATGAACATTTAACATCACATTTACCTTTTATTGAAGATTCTTGTTGGCGTATGGAAGACAGGGAGGAGGAGAGAGGGAGGACTGATTATTGTTTGGAAGGGGAATCCCCCTCCATAAGGACTTAGGTATCAAGTCCCTATCTGGGAGTTACTTCCCTTCTTTGCCTTTTACTGGCACTAGGACCAGCTTGAGAGTCACTGCACCCCTGTCGCACAAAAAAAAAAAAAAAAACTGTCAAGAGAGGTCTGTTTCTGGTGTCTTTCTAAGATTTGCCTGAAGTGGGATGATGTTTTGTCACTAAACATGTGGCAGATATGGCTTGTTTCAGCTTGGTCAAGGTGATATTTATCCACAAAACTTTGCACCTCCCTCCACTTTGCACAAATGTCCTTAAATGCTGAAGAAGGCACCCTCTTCCCTCAAAAAAATAAAATTCAATGAATTATAATGAAATGTTTGGATGAATGCGCGGAGTGTTGCTCACTCACCGAGACACAGTCAAACTGACTCACGCATGCGGCATGGCGGGCGGACATGTCCAATACGGCCAATTTTTGAGTTGCCAGCCAAAATCCAGGATAGAATTCCGGCCAAAAAAGCGGCCAAAACCCGATTTGGCTGATATCCACACCAGCCAATATCCAGGGATCCAGTGTATCTGTCTAGCTTCATATACAATGAGGTTACACTCATGTCTCATTATATTTAGAGCTAGTAATAAGGAATCACAAACAACTTCTCTATAGTTATAGCTTCTAAAAGCTTGATAGCAGTATGGCAAACAATGCAGTTTGTAAAGTGGGAGCCCAGCTTTTTTTAATTCTATATATCTGTGTATTATGGGACCATTATCTTAGTATGTGATACTTAACCCTTTGACTGTCGGTGTCGTATAAATATGTCCTACTAACCAGTGTTTTTGACGTATTAATATGCCAAAATTCTAGCGGCTTCAAATCAAGTGGGAGAAAGCTGGTAGGCCCACATGTAAGACAATGGGTCTGTGTGGTCAGTGTGCACAGTATAAAAAAATCCTGCAGCACGTAGTGAATAATGAAAAAAAAATCTGACCGTGTTTTTAGATTAAAATGCTGACTTTGAGGTGTATTTTTGTATAGTATTTATATTTGTATTCTCGTTCTCTTGGTCTCAATTGACAGAATGGAAGACATACTACAGAAATAGAGATGATTTTGATCGGATTCACGATGAAAAGGACCTTGAAATTGAGCTCAAAGTAGTAGAAATGTTCGATTTTTGCCGATATTCAGGAGTAAACAAATGACATCAGCGTCTAGTAAGTGTCAAAGTAGCCATTCTAATACATAGTCATGAATGGGTTGACATTATTTATACAATTATTACAATAATGCAGTACTCTGCATAACAGTAAATCTTCTATTTTTTGTGTGAATAAAAATTCAAAATAAAAAGCAAGAGTAATAAAAGAGGGGCCTGGAGATGTGGCTAATGAACAGAGAAAATTTTATTTTAATGCCAAGAATTTTTGCATTGTTTATTCTGGACCCTATTTTGAAATTGGGATCCTTTTTAATTTGAGTGAAATTGATCAAATTGCCAATTTCTGACCTCTTTATTGGGTAGTTGAAATTGGTAAATGGGAGGTTTCTTGTATTCAATCGATAGAACAAATGGTGTTCTAAAGAAATAGCTATGAGTTTACTCGACTGGAACAACAGAATTGGCCAAAAATAGGGCTCAAAGTAGGCGAAATTGCTGATGCATATATATCGCCGAGATCACCAACTTCATGAGAGCAAAATTCCGTAAGTTTTCCATCAAATTTTGCACTTTTGGTGTCATTACTATTGAGAAAACAATCTCTATCATTTCAAAAGAAAAGTAATTTTTTTTTTTTTTTGAATATTTTGCGATAGACACTTCAGGATTTGGGGTCTCGACAGTCAAAGGGTTAAGTGCTCAGCTACCCAGGAACGCTGATATAAATATCATTTTAAGCTTTAAATCCATATGGGTCAATACTGATAAGAAGATAGAGTTGATAGCTTGATTTTTTATACAGATCAGTTTTTCAGGATAACAGCTGTTATCCTACCTCAGCTCATTTCAAAGTTTAGCCCTATCCAAGGTATTCTACCACCCCCAGGATGCCACCCAGGTACCTACTTACTGGTAGGAAAGTAAGTAGCAGGCCTACTTACTGCTAGGTGAACAGGGGTAGAAGGCCTACTTACTGCTAGGTGAATAGGCAGCAGGCCTACTTACTGCTAGATGAACAGGGGTAAAGGACTACTTACTGCTAGATGAACAGGGGTAAAGGACTACTTACTGCTACGTGAACAGGGGTAAAGGACTACTTACTGCTAGGTGAACAGGGGTAAAGGACTACTTACACTAGACCTCATCTTCACTAACAATGATGATCTGATAAGAAATGTCACCATATCAAAAACAATATACTCAGATCACAACATAATTGAGGTTCAGACATGTATGCGTGGAGCCCCAGACCGACATAATGAGACTAGTCACGAGGGAGCATTCACCAAATTCAACTTCAATAACAAAAACATAAAGTGGGACCAAGTAAACCAAGTCCTAACCGATATAAGCTGGGAAGATATACTAAGCAACACAGACCCCAACTTATGCCTAGAACAGATTAACTCGGTGGCACTCGATGTATGCACAAGGCGTATTCCTCTAAGAAAAAGGAGGAGTAGATGTAAAATAGAAAGAGACAGACGCTCCCTTTACAGGTGACGGAAAAGAATAACAGAGCGGCTAAAAGAGGTCAATATATCTGAAATGCGTAGGGAGATACTGGTCAGAGAAATAGCAAGCATCGAACTTAAGCTAAAAGAATCCTTTAGGAGTCAGGAATCGCGGGAAGAACTAAAAGCCATAAACGAAATCGAAAGAAACCCAAAGTATTTCTTCTCCTATGCCAAATCAAAATCGAGAACAACGTCCAGTATTGGGCCCCTACTTAAACAAGATGGGTCCTACACAGATGACAGCAAGGAAATGAGTGAGCTACTCAAGTCCCAATATGACTCAGTTTTTAGCAAGCCGTTAACCAGACTGAGAGTCGAAGATCAAAATGAATTTTTTATGAGAGAGCCACAAAATTTGATTAACACAAGCCTATCCGATGTTATCCTGACGCCAAATGACAGTACTAGCACAGTACTAGCTCCCATCTTGTTCCTCATCCTCATATCCGACATAGACAAGGATGTCAGCCACAGCACCGTGTCTTCCTTTGCAGATGACACCCGAATCTGCATGACAGTGTCTTCCATTGCAGACACTGCAAGGCTCCAGGCGGACATCAACCAAATCTTTCAGTGGGCTGCAGAAAACAATATGAAGTTCAACGATGAGAAATTTCAATTACTCAGATATGGTAAACATGAGGAAATTAAATCTTCATCAGAGTACAAAACAAATTCTGGCCACAAAATAGAGCGAAACACCAACGTCAAAGACCTGGGAGTGATTATGTCGGAGGATCTCACCTTCAAGGACCATAACATTGTATCAATCGCATCTGCTAGAAAAATGACAGGATGGATAATGAGAACCTTCAAAACTAGGGAGGCCAAGCCCATGATGACACTCTTCAGGTCACTTGTTCTATCTAGGCTGGAATATTGCTGCACTCTAACAGCACCTTTCAAGGCAGGTGAAATTGCCGACCTAGAAAATGTACAGAGAACTTTCATGGCGCGCATAACGGAGATAAAACACCTCAATTACTGGGAGCGCTTGAGGTTTCTAAACCTGTATTCCCTGGAACGCAGGAGGGAGAGATACATGATTATATACACCTGGAAAATCCTAGAGGGACTAGTACCGAACTTGCACACGAAAATCACTCACTACGAAAGCAAAAGACTTGGCAGACGATGCACCATCCCCCCAATGAAAAGCAGGGGTGTTACTAGCACGTTAAGAGACCATACAATAAGTGTCAGGGGACCGAGACTGTTCAACTGCCTCCCAGCACACATAAGGGGGATTACCAACAGACCCCTGGCAGTCTTCAAGCTGGCACTGGACAAGCACCTAAAGTCAGTTCCTGATCAGCCGGGCTGTGGCTCGTACGTTGGTTTGCGTGCAGCCAGCAGCAACAGCCTGGTTGATCAGGCGCTGATCCACCAGGAGGCCTGGTCACAGACCGGGCCGCGGGGGCATTGACCCCCGAAACTCTCTCCAGGTAAACTCCAGGAACAGGTGATAAATGACATGCCCATGCACTCTGCCCCAGGGCCAGACTCATGGAACTGTGTGTTCATCAAGAACTGCAAGAAGCCCCTATCACGAGCCTTTTCCATCCTATGAAGAGGGAGCATGGACACGGGGGTCGTCCCACAGTTACTAAAAACAACAGACATAGCCCCACTCCACAAAGGGGGCAGTAAAGCAACAGCAAAGAACTACAGACCAATAGCACTAACATCCCATATCATAAAAATCTTTGAAAGGGTCCTAAGAAGCAAGATCACCACCCATCTAGAAACCCATCAGTTACACAACCCAGGGCAACATGGGTTTAGAACAGGTCGCTCCTGTCTGTCTCAACTATTGGATCGCTACGACAAGGTCCTAAATGCACTAGAAGACAAAAAGAATGCAGATGTAATATACTATACAGACTTTGCAAAAGCCTTCGACAAGTGTGACCATGGCGTAATAGCGCACAAAATGCGTGCTAAAGGAATAACAGGAAAAGTCGGTCGATGGATCTATAATTTCCTCACTAACAGAACACAGAGAGTAGTTGTCAACAGAGTAAAGTCCGAGGCAGCTACGGTGAAAAGCTCTGTTCCACAAGGCACAGTACTCGCTCCCATCTTGTTCCTCATCCTCATATCCGACATAGACAAGGATGTCAGCCACAGCACCGTGTCTTCCTTTGCAGATGACACCCGAATCTGCATGACAGTGTCTTCCATTGCAGACACTGCAAGGCTCCAGGCGGACATCAACCAAATCTTTCAGTGGGCTGCAGAAAACAATATGAAGTTCAACGATGAGAAATTTCAATTACTCAGATATGGTAAACATGAGGAAATTAAATCTTCATCAGAGTACAAAACAAATTCTGGCCACAAAATAGAGCGAAACACCAACGTCAAAGACCTGGGAGTGATCATGTCGGAGGATCTCACCTTCAAGGACCATAACATTGTATCAATCGCATCTGCTAGAAAAATGACAGGATGGATAATGAGAACCTTCAAAGCTAGGGAGGCCAAGCCCATGATGACACTCTTCAGGTCACTTGTTCTATCTAGGCTGGAATATTGCTGCACACTAACAGCACCTTTCAAGGCAGGTGAAATTGCCGACTTAGAAAATGTACAGAGAACTTTCACGGCGCGCATAACGGAGATAAAACACCTCAATTATTGGGAGCGCTTGAGGTTCCTAAACCTGTATTCCCTGGAATGCAGGAGGGAGAGATACATGATTATATACACCTGGAAAATCCTAGAGGGACTAGTACCGAACTTGCACACGAAAATCACTCACTACGAAAGCAAAAGACTTGGCAGACGATGCACCATCCCCCCAATGAAAAGCAGGGGTGTCACTAGCACGTTAAGAGACCATACAATAAGTGTCAGGGGCCTGAGACTGTTCAACTGCCTCCCAGCACACATAAGGGGGATTACCAACAGACCCCTGGCAGTCTTCAAGCTGGCACTGGACAAGCACCTAAAGTCAGTTCCTGATCAGCCGGGCTGTGGCTCGTACGTTGGTTTGCGTGCAGCCAGCAGCAACAGCCTGGTTGATCAGGCTCTGATCCACCAGGAGGCCTTGTCACAGACTGGGCCGCGGGGGCGTTGACCCCTGGAACTCTCTCCAGGTAAACTGCTAGGTGAACAGGAGTAGAAGGCCTACTTACTGCTAGGTGAACAGGGGTAGAAGGCCTACTTACTGCTAGGTGAACAGGGGTAGAAGGCCTACTTACTGCTAGGTGATGAACAGGGGTAGTTAAAATCAAAGATTTATTTCCACATGATACAATGTTTGTACAGAGATGAGTGATACTTTGTTGTGCATGCACCAAGTCCATGATCATGCAGAGCATTTCTGGCAAGCTTAAGCATAACTTAAGACTACATTGGCAGTAATTATTATTTGCTAATATAAAGGGCATTAAATGTATACAAACAACAAATTTGGGCACTGCAAATTAAACAAACAAGCAGACTCACTCATGAGTAGTGAGAGTAAGAATATTTATATAATTTTCAACATATTTGTGGTTGAAAGAATTGTTTAGCATGTTTAACACATTTTTATCACAGTCAACATATTTAACTGTTGCTAAGGTATACAGAGGAAAGGAAGTGTTTTTACAGTACAGTCTCTCCTCACTTAATGATGGAGTTCTGTTCCTAAGAACATGTCAGTAAACAAATTTGTCACTAAGTGAGGAGCTTACTATAATGGTAGTGGGTCTGTGTCAAATATCTTTTATATTGTTTTAATGTCCCCTTTGCACCATTTATAACATTCCTGGTATATTTTTAAATAGTTATACAGTAGTGTACTGTATATTATAATAAACAGAATAGAGGAAATCATCTCTAATATACATTATTTAGGTATGCATACTGGTCAGAGAGCCTGTCGTAAGTTGGAGGTGTCGGTAAACGAGTATGTTGCAAAGTGAGGAGAGGCTATAATAATAATAATAATAATAATAATAATAATAATAATAATAATTTTTATTTATGTCTTTGCAAATAGTACATTGAGATTATATATTTACAATAGTGAGTTGTAATGCAAAGAGAGCCTCTATTATGCCTAGGCATTATGGGCCAACTTAACATTATTGGATTACTGAGTACTTAACACTAAAGAATTATATCATAGTTGTATAGAAGATCTCTTAATTATAAGTAAATCTAATTTATATAAAACAAAAGATATATTCATATATTCAAAAATGCTTTTTGTGAAACAATGATTCAATTATATTCCTGTCGACAATGGATAATAGGTTCAAAAGTAATTATTGAAATTATGATATGGGAATACGTATCGAGTATGGGAATATTGAGTATTGAGCATTTAGTCTAGGGTGATTAAGTGGCTTTTGAGTAGAGTCTTAAGTTGATTTCCAGACCGGGTTACTTTAGTATCTTCCGGTAATGAATTCCATATTTTGGGGCCCTTTATGTGCATAAAGTTTTTACACAGTGTGATATGGACACAGGGTACATCAAAATGAGATCTGTGTCTTGTGTTATGGTCATGTGTCCTGTTTAGGTTGGTGAGGAGAAGTTTGAGTGGAGGGTTTATATTTGTGTATAATGTTCTGTGTATGTAGTAGGCACATGAATAAGTATAGATGGTCTTAATGGTGAGCAGATTTAGACTTTTGAAAATTGGTGGAGTATGCTGTTGGGAGTGGGAATTTCTTATCATTCTGACTGCTGCCTTTTGCAGCAGTCAGATTGATAACAAATGATCCCCATGCACAAATTCCATATGTGAGATATGGGTATATGAGTGAATGATACAGTGCCAGGAGAGCTGATTGTGGAACGTAGTACCATATCTTTGATAGTATACCTACAGTCTTGGAGATTTTCTTGGTAATTTGTTGTATGTGTCTGGAACTTAAGGCTACTGTCAAGGTGGATACCTAGGAATTTTGCCTCTGCAGGTCTTGTGACTGGTGATCCATTTAGCGTTATGTTAAGTGGAACATTTGCAGCTTTGTTTCCAAACTGAATGAAATAGGTTTTATCAGTATTCAGGGTAAGTTTATTAGTCATCATCCAGGTAGATATTTTCTGCAATTCGGCATTGACAGTGTTGGTGAGTATGACTTGGTTTGGGTGGGAGAAGACGTATGTAGTGTCATCTGCAAATAATATGGGTTTGAGTAGCTGTGATGCATTCGGTAGATCATTGATGTAGATGAGAAAGAGGAGTGGTCCAAGGACACTTCCCTGTGAGACTCCTACTGTGATTGGTTGGGTAGAAGAGTTTGCACCATTTGTGTACACATATTGACTTCTGCTACTAAAGTATGACTTTAGGTAGTTGAGAGAGTGGCCTCTGATACCATAGTGCATTAATTTAGAGTACAGCAGTTCATGGCCGACTGTATCAAAAGCTTTATGTAAATCAATGAAAATTCCCAGCGGGACTTCTTTCTTTTCGAGTGCGATAAATATTCTAGCATGTATATGATAGCATCATTTGTGCTTTTATTATTCCTGAATCCAAACTGACAAGGGTTTAATATGTTGTGTGAGAAATTACAAGTAGGGCAAACAAGTACAGTGGACCCTCATTTTTGGTAATTAATCCATTCCAGAGAGTGTGACTATTATCAAAATTGACGATTTGCAAATCCATTTTCCCCATAAGAAATAATGTAAATCCAATTAATTTGTTCCGGACACCCAGAAGTATCAGCAATTTTTTTTTTTACCTTAAAGATAAATTTACATGCACAAAATTGGATGAACATTCAACATGACAGTTACCTTTATTGAAGGCTGTTGTTGATGAATGGAAGACAGGGAGGAGGAGAGAGGAAAGAGAGGTTATTGTTTAGAAGGGGAATCCCCCTCCATAAGGACTCTAGGTCACTTCAGGGGTCACTTCCCTAGCAGAAAAGAATGCCAAGTAAATGTAAAGCACTAATAAAATGTATAAATGAACATTTAACATCACACTTATCTTTATTGAAGACTCTTGTTGGTGTATGGCAGACGGGGCAGAGAGAGGGGAGGCGAGTTTATTGTTGAAGAATATGACAGTATCAATCTATGACTTATTTATCTATCACAATTCAACTAATGTGACATAATAAACAATATTAATTACATAGAAACATGGAATATACTCTTGAATGAATAAAATAGGTCATTATGAATGTCACAAGAGGTGTTCTGTTTTTGTTATTGGGTGTGTAAGGGCCACTGTGAGCATAAGCCGTCCATAATGGTGGTGAAACAGCAGCTGAGGCAGCAGTGTTTCTGTAGCCCTATTTAACTCCAGTAACATTGGAGGAGTTAGTAGAATCGCTGAATCACTGAAGAAGGCACCCTCTACCACCATCACAACCACTACCACCCTCTACCACTATCACAACTGCTACCACCATTACTACCACCATCACTACCACCCTCTACCACTATGACAACTGCTACCACCCTCTACCACTATCACTACCACCCTCTACCAGTATGACAACTGCTGCCACCCTCTACCACCATCATTACTGCCCTCTACCACCATCACTACCACCCTCTACCATCATCACTACCACCCTCTACCACTATCACTACCACCCTCTACCACTATCACAACTGCTCCCACTCTACCACCACCACTTTCATAATTTTCTACAAATTTTTTCTCAAATTATATGTGTTTCTCGCATTCTTTACCAAAGGGCTGGCACTAGAAGCTTTCTTTGGAGCCGTGGTGACTTATTTAGGAGTCGCAAGCACTAAAATGAATGGAATATTATGAAATGTATTGTATGAACTCATGGGATCATCCTCACTCACTGATAAACAATGGCACACTGGCTGAGAATGGAGTGTGATGTGGCTCGGGGCCGTGCGTACACGTCCCAGACGATTGACTATTTGCGAGTCAAACGACAATTTGCGAGTCAATGTTTTGATGAAAAAAGTTACGATTTCTGAAAATTACAACTTTCAAGCCTTACAAAAAACGAGGGTCCACTGTATATTAAAGAATATTAAATTCAGGAATTACAAGGAGTGCAAACAAGCATATTAACACATTTATCATATTGCTAAAATTGTAAGGATTACAGGTTGGATAATAGGTAATGAGGATTCTATAGCAAATTAATGCATTTTTTAACACATTCATCATATTTAGTAGTTATAAGGATAGGTAATGAGAATAAAAATATATAGTTTTTCATGCTTTTGGTAATAAGAATATGAATACAGTAGGGCCCCACTTATATGGCAGGTTAGGTTCCAGCTTCCACCGGAAAGTGGACATCGCCGGAAAGCAGAACACCATTTTTCCACTTATAAATTGCGTATAAATGCCAGATAACTAGTTTACACTAACATATATTAGTTAGCAACAGAACTAGGCATTAAAAACAATAAAAAGTAAAATACAGACACAGTTCACTCATTACTTACTTTAAAAAATATCTGTAGTCTTAATGTAGGGTGAGAGGTAAGTAGTACATATTTACATATTTGTATGAAGTCGGGTGTGGGAGATATGGTAGCCAGCCAGGACACCCCACCCTCACTTAGTATACTATGACATTTAAAATGCCCCAGAGTGATAATATGCATATACAGTGGACCCCCGCTTAACGATCACCTCCCAATGCGACCAATTATGTAAGTGTATTTATGTAAGTGCGTTTGTACGTGTATGTTTGGGGGTCTGAAATGGACTAACCTACTTCACAATATTCCTTATGGGAACAAATTCGGTCAGTACTGGCACCTGAACATACTTCTGGAATGAAAAAAATATCGTTAACCGGGGGTCCACTGTACAGTACACTCATTACTTACCTTAAAATATTTGTACTCTTAATGTAGGGTGAGAGGTGAGTAGTACTTATTTGTAGGAAGTCAGGTGTAGGTAGTCGGTAGATGCAGCTATGTAGTCTGCCATGCTACATAGCTGCACCTACCTACATAGCTACACGTATTTAATGCGGCCCAGAGTTTAATCATTTCTAACAACTACCTTTAGATGTCATCATAAACGAAAGGAGAAGTAATGAACAATTCATGCCGAGAATTGTAAACAAAAGCAGATTCATACACGTTTTCTCTGGTGCTAAGTACAACAGCGGTAGCGACAGCAGAGGCGCCAAGCTCTGTCATTTTTTCACCAGCCAGAGCTACTCAACACTTCTATGATGGCCTAATTGCAATCATAACTGCACTAATGCACGTAGAACCCAGCATGACCCAAGATAATCAACAGTGATACCTACAAATCGAGAAATTACCTATTGAAGCAAAGACTGCCCCACAAACTCCAAGCACAGCCCTGCTGCCAGACGACTACTTACTCCAAGCTCTTAACTAATTTAGTTTCTTCAACTAACCACAGCAACTCCTGTACTACTATGAGACCAACTCATAGAAGAAACAGCACTAAGAACAGCAAGGCAGCACCTAGAAATCGACTATTCCATAAGATGACCCAGCAGGACGCCGGTGCCCCATCCAACCCCCTCACCACCCAGAGTGACACATCACCAACAACAAGTATGGCTGACTCCCCCTCACCCACCAACCAAGGCGACTCAGCCACAACAACACCTACCGTGACTGACTCCCTCTCAACCTCTACTACCTTCATAGGATTTAACCCATCTGATACACTCCAAGGTATGACCAATGATCCCGACACTCTAAAGAAGTACATCACCACCCTAACGGCGGATAACCTGACTCTTCGTACTGAAAATATGAATCTTCGTACAACAATAACAAACCATGAATCTAAGTTAGTTCACCTTGAGAATAAGATCAACAGCCTTGAACAGCAGCTAACATCAACAGGCATGACTGATTTTGGCAAGACCCTCCAAGCAGTCATAGCCAGCCACACAAATCAAATAACTTCCCTAAACACGAAGGTTGAAGATGCCGTCAAGGACTGGAAAATCAACATGGATACCCAATTGAATAAGTATTTTGCTTACCAAGATGATAAAACAGAGCAAGATAAGCAAGCTGATGCAGTAGTGATTAAACAGTCCACTCTTTCCTAGTGAATTATACCATGTCAACTGCAAAGCTACAACTCTACAGTTCATACATGACCACCTACAGGTTATTGTGCCAGTGTCGGAAATAAAAAAATCACGGTTACTAGGGAACAAGGGAGAAAACAAAGTGTTATGCTTAGATTTCACACACAAGACAGAAAAAAAGATCTAATAAGTTCATCTATTAAAGCAAAAAAAGATATATGCATAAATGAGTCTCACAAGAAAATGACAGAACCTCCTGTACAGAGTGAGAAAACTGAAACCTGAGAATAATGATAAAATTCACCAGTGCTTTGTATGTGATGGACAAATTCTAGTAAGGAAAACAAATGTAGGCCGTGTGTACTGTATTACAAATGAAAATGAACTAGCAAACTTCATGATGCAAACATTACAGAGTCTGACTGATATTAGTGACCAAATCTTTGTACTACATTAGTGTATGTTATTACGCCATTATTGAACTAATTCCTGTACTATCACCTCCCAGATAGTATTTACTACCTCATTATCCCATGTGTCCCACACAGTTCCTTGTGTGACTCAATTTGAGTTATCTTCCCAGATTTCCCATTCACAATTTATTATTTGTTAATAAGATACTTACTCCTTAATAATATCTGTATTACCAATTATTCCCACCTAGAGCACTGTTATAATTCACTTATTATCTTACCAAATTTTCCCTTTACTCCCAAATTACAAATATCTAACTAGTGTATGTTCCTACTACACTATTGTGCAATTCCTTGTACCATCTTTTACTAGCTAGTATCAACTATCTCAAATAATATTTCTTTTTGTGATATTAATTGCTCAAATTTTATGCTATAAGGCAAATCTTACTCTCAGATTAATTTTATATCATAGTGACTATCTGTCCTTAAGAGGTTGTTTACCACTACTTAATTTAGTCCCTTTATATATTTCTCTTTATATATTTCTCACTGTACTGCCCTTTATTCAGTAATTGCTATACTCCTAGTTTTAATAACAATTAAGGGGCTACTTTCAGGTGTTATAATATTTTTCCCTCTTGTCCATATAGTCACATTTGTTAAGATACTCCAGGTGTTATTGACTATCTCAGGTGCTACTGTTTTTTAATTTCATTCTTTTATTATTATATTCACTAGCTCCTTTATTTTAGCTGTAAATATCTACCATAGTTCATATACTCACATTTGTTAAAATAATTAAGGTGCTATTTAGATGCTTAAGTGTATATGTAATTGAATTATCTTTTCTATGGCCATGTAGCCATTCCTGGCTACATGGCCATACACAACTGTAGAACAGACCAGCAAGGGGGAGGAACAGCTATATACTACTCAAATCAACTCGAATGTATCAAAAAATCTTGCACAAGGGATGAACGTGGTGAATATATCATAGCCAAATTTAAATCAAAGACCTACAAAAACCCCTCACAGTTATAAACATCTACAGAGTACCACAGTCAAACATTTACCACTTTAGTGAAAAACTAGGAAACATGATTACTGATGCACACATGAATAAAGACCACCAGCTACTAACAGGAGATTTCAACATAAACATACTACACGACCAGGACCCACAAGTAACCGAATTCACAAACACAATGAACAACTGCCTGTTGCTACCAACAATATCTAAACCTACAAGAATCACTGAGACAAGTATCTCCTTAACAGACCACTTCTGGACTAACACCATATCCCCTTTAAAATCAGGCATAATCACAGACAACACTACAGACCACTACCCAACCTTTCTCATAACTAATCTAGGTAAACTGCCCCAAGACATTACTAAAGTTACCTTTAGACTGCACAACGAGACAGCTGTTAACAACTTTATTCAAATTCAAAGTTTATTCTCTATAAAGATTACAATGTTGAATTTACAGAATTTGGTTGTTGTGTGGTTTACATGTAGTTAAATAATGATTACAGAGTGTACCACTAGAACGCCTAGCATGGCTAGGCATTTCGGGCAGACTTAGTTTAATTCTTTATTTTAAAATATTACAAATTATGAGGTAAGTTGGTATTATGGCTAAGTGACTAAATACTAGTTTGTGAGTTTAGCAATGTGAATGCTTTTGTTTTGGCACAGTACATAGTTTCAGTATTGGAGTATCATAGGATTCATTATTTTAAGATCGAGATTAATATTTCTGTTTATGGTCAAATGGGTGAGTGAGTGTAAGTGTGAACCACCAGGTGGTATTCGTGTAGTTAGTTGATGGGGTTTATCAGGGAGATAAGATGTTTTCTAATGGTAGTTTTGAAGGTGATGAATGTGTCTGCAGTTCTAGAGTTCTCAGGTAGGGTGTTCCAGATTTTAGGGCCTTTGACATACATTGAATTTTTGTAAAGGTTTAGTTGGAGATGGGGAATGTCGTAGAGATGTTTGTGTCTGGTGTTATGCCTGTGGGTTCTGTCACAACTATCAAGAAAGCGTTTTAGGTCAAGGTTGATATTGGAGTTTAAGGTCCTGTAGATGTAGATTGCACAGTAGTAAGTGTGGATGTACTGAACAGGGAGTAAGTTTAGATCTATGAAGAGTAGGGGGGTGTGTTGCCAGGGATGGGACTTAGTGATTATTCTTACTGCAGCTTTTTGTTGGGTTATTATTGGCTTTAGGTGTGTTGCTGCAGTTGATCCCCAAGCACAAATAGCATAGGTGAGGTATGGATAAATAAGTGAGTGGTATAGTGTGAGAAGGGCATTTTGCGGCACGTAGTATCGTATCTTGGAGAGGATCCCAACTGTTTTGGATACTTTTTTGGTTATGTGTTGGATATGGGTGCTGAAATTCAGGTTGTTGTCAAGGTATAGGCCTAGGAATTTGCCCTCATTATGTCTGGTAATTAGAGTGGACCTGCCTCGCATGGGCCAGTAGGCCTTCTGCAGTGTTCCTTCGTTCTTATGTTCTTTATCACAGGGGTACCACTAGCAAGTTTCTTTGGGCCCATGGCAGCTTATTTCAGTCCCACAAGCACTAAACACAATGAAATAATCGTAAAATGTGTGAATGAGAGCGCAGGCTAGTGTTCACTCAAGCATAAACAAAGCTAGACTGTGCGGAGATGCGGACAGAGCGGGCCAGCGGACAGGTCCTGTACCTGGTGGTCCGAAATTAGGGGCGCGTTCGATAATTGGGACGCAGTTTTTCTGAAAAAATGGTCTTATTTCCGAAACGTTTGATATTTGATACGCCAGGTATGGGACCTGTCCGCTGGCCTGCTCTGTCCGCATCCCCGCACAGTCTAGCTTTGTTTATGCTTGAGTGAACACTAGCCTGCGCTCTCATTCACACATTTTACGATTATTTCGTTGTGTTTAGTGCTTGTGGGACTGAAATAAGCTGCCATGGGCCCAAAGAAACTTGCTAGTGGTACCCCTGTGATAAAGAAAGTGAGAAACACCATAGATGTGACCAGGAAAACGGCAATCAAGGAAGCTGTTCTTGCAAAAGGTGCAACTGTGATTACGAAACAGCAACCGCAAGTTAGAAAATGTTGAGAGACTGTTATTGGTGTGGATAAATGAAAAACAGATAGCAGGAGATAGCATCTCTCAAGCGATCATTTGTGAAAGGCTAGGCAGTTGCATGACGATTTGGTAAAGAAATTGCCTGCAACTAGTGGTGATTTGAGTGAATTAAGGCCAGCACTGCCCTAAAAAAACTAAACAGATGACAGCAAAGAGACTGAACAGTCCCTGGCTAACACCCAGCATTCTCAAATCCATAAATACAAAACACCAATATGAAAAACAGTACAGAATGGGTCACATAACCAGAGACCAAACAAAACGTTACTCGTCAATCCTAACCAGCCTGATAAGAAGGGCAAAAAAAATTGTATTATGAGAACAGATTATCCAACTTACGAGGTGATATAAAAAAGACCTGGAAAACCCTATCAGAAATTCTGGGAACAAAAAAGATATCACGAAATAGCGAAATAAAATTAGCAAAAACAGATGAACCCCAACTCCCACCAACAGAAACAGCAAACAGACTCAATGATTTCTTCTCCACTATAGGACAAAACCTTGCCAATAAAATCCCAAGCTCAGATACCCCACCAAATGATTACCTCACCGGCAACTACCCGAACACACTGTTCCTAGCTCCGACTAACCCATACGAAGTCTCCCTTATTATCAACGCACTAAAAAACAAGGCAGGAGATTTAAATACCTTACCACCCCTTATATACAAAAAAGTGTCACAAGTGCTATCACCAATCAGTGCAACACTCTTTAACAAATCCATTGAATCCTCCACCTTCCCTACAGTACTCAAAATAGCAAGGGTCACCCCGATCCACAAAGGAGGAGACCAAACAGAGTTGAATAACTATAGGCCAATATCCAACTTACACCCTCTCTCAAAAATCTTCGAAAAATTGATTCATAAACGAATCTACTCCTACCTTATCTCCCAAAACATACTCAACCCCTGCCAATTTGGATTCAGGCCTAATAAAAATACTAATGATGCTATTATACACATGCTAGAACATATATACACTGCAATAGAGAAAAAAGAAGTCCCACTGGGGATCTTCATTGACTTACGTAAAGCTTTTGATACAGTTGACCATGACTTGCTCCACGTAAAATTGTCACACTATGGTATAAGAGGGCACTCCCTCAACTACCTCAAGTCTTACCTCAGCAACAGAAGCCAATATGTGTACGCAAATGGGGCAAACTCTTCTGCACAACCAATTACAGTTGGTGTCCCACAGGGAAGTGTCCTTGGCCCTCTTCTCTTTCTCCTATACATAAATGACCTTCCAAATGCTTCGCAATTACTCAAACCCACACTATTTGCAGATGACACTACATACGTCTTCTCTCACCCGAGCCCAGTCACGCTAGCCAATACTGTAAATACCGAATTACAGAAAATATCTACCTGGATGAGGACTAACAAACTTACACTAAACATTGACAAAACCTACTTCATTCAGTTTGGTAACAGAGCTACAGATGTCCCTCTTAACATAATGATAAATGGATCACCTATCACAAAACTAACAGAGGGAAAATTCTTAGGAATCCACCTTGATAATAGACTCAAATTTCATACACATATACATCAAATTTCTAAGAAAATTTCCAAGACTGTAGGCATACTATCGAAGATACGGTACTATGTTCCACAGTCAGCCCTCCTGGCCCTATATCACTCTCTTATTTACCCCTATCTCACCTATGGAATTTGTGCATGGGGCTCAACAACAATTAACCATCTCAGACCACTAATTACCCAACAAAAGGCTGCAGTTAGAATGATAACAAATTCTCACTACAGGCAGCACACTCCACCAATATTCAATACACTAAACCTACTCACCATACAAAACATCCATACTTATTACTGCACCTATTACATACATAGAACACTTAACTCTGATATTAACCCTCCCCTCAAACATCTCCTTGCAAACCTCAACAGAACACATGACCATAACACAAGGCACAGATCACTCTTTGATGTTCCTCGTGTCCATCTCACACTATGCAAAAACTCAATGCACATAAAAGGCCCTAAAATCTGGAATTCATTACCTGTAAATATAAAAGAAACACTACCTGTTTATAAATTCAAGTCTCTTCTCAAAGATTACTTACTCACCCAAAACCAAATAAATACTGAATAACTGAACATTATAAATTGTATATCTTAAATGTTTCTCACAATTATATCACATAAATGTTAAACCTAAAACCCAATCTAACTTTATTATTTTTTAAATACACTACCTAACAGAATCACTACCTAACTGAATGCAACCATATGACCTGTCTTTGTAATACTCACTTGTGCTTTATAGTTATCTGTTTACATTAATGTTTTATCACTGATTTCATCATTGCTTAGTAGCAGCGCTGTATAGTCCTTGTGGCTTAGCGCTTCTTTTTGATTATAATAATAATAATAATCATTGCTTAGTTAATCTTAAGTTAATTTTAAGCCAGCCCGTAATGCTATGCATAGTATAAGTGGCTTTGGCATACTGCTCTTATCTGTATTTTTTTGTACCTCTGTATGTGTGCACAAAGGTTGGTTTGAAAGATTTAAGAATCGTAGTGGCATACATAGTGTGATTAAGCATGGTGAGGCTGCCAGTTATATTGTGCGACAGAAGTCCAGTGACTCTCAAGCTGGTCCTAGTGGCATTAAAAGAAGAAGGGAAGTACCCCGGAAAAGGACTTGCTACCTCAAGTCCTAATGGAAGGGGATTCCCCTTCTAAACACTTATTTATTTATTTATTTATTTATTTATTTAGTAATTTAAGCATACATACAGAGGTACAAAAAATACAGGTAAGAGCAGCATGCCAAAGCCACTTATATGCATAGCATTACGGGCTGGCTTAAAATTAACTTAAGATTAACTAAGCAATGATGAAATCAGTGATAAAACATTATTGTAAACAGATAACTATAAAGCACAAATGAGTATTACAAAGACAGGTCATATGGTTGCATGCATTGCTGTACATTCAGTCGAATGGAGTATTCTGTTAGGTAGTGTATTTAAAAAAAATAACAAAGTTAGATTGGGTCCTAGGTTTAACATTTGTGTGATATAATTGTGAGTAACATATAGGATATACAATTTATAAGGTTCAGTTATTCAGTATTTATTTGGTTTTGAGTGAGTAAGTGATCTTTGAGAAGAGACTTGAATTTATAAACAGGTAGTGTTTCTTTTATATTTACAGGTAATGAATTCCAGATTTTAGGGCCTTTTATGTGCATTGAGTTTTTGCATAGCGTGAGATGGACACGAGGAACATCAAAGAGTGATCTGTGCCTTGTGTTATGGTCATATGTTCTGTTGAGGTTGGCAAGATGTTTGAGGGGAGGGTTAATATCAGAGTTAAGTGTTCTATGTATGTAATAGGTGCAGTAATAAGTATGGATGTTTTGTATGGTGAGTAGGTTGAGTGTTTTGAATATTGGTGGAGTGTGCTGCCTGTAGTGAGAATTTGTTATCATTCTAACTGCAGCCTTTTGTTGGGTAATTAGTGGTCTGAGATGGTTAATTGTTGTTGAGCCCCATGCACAAATTCCATAGGTGAGATAGGGGTAAATAAGAGAGTGATAAAGGGCCAGGAGGGCTGACTGTGGAACATAGTACCGTATCTTCGATAGTATGCCTACAGTCTTGGAAATTTTCTTAGAAATTTGTTGTATATGTGTATGAAATTTGAGTCTATTATCAAGGTGGATTCCTAAGAATTTTCCCTCTGTTAGCTTTGTGATAGGTGATCCATTTATCGTTATGTTAAGAGGTACATCTGTAGCTCTGTTACCAAACTGAATGAAGTAGGTTTTGTCAATGTTTAGTGTAAGTTTGTTAGTCCTCATCCAGGTAGATATTTTCTGTAATTCGGTGTTTACAGTATTGGCTAGCGTGACTCTAACACTAACACCTCTCCCCTCCTCCCATCCCATCAATCATCACCAGATCTTCATTAAAGGTAAGTGTCAATTATTTTATTGTTATTCTATTGCATTAAACTTAATATTTCATGTAGTAAAATTTTTTTTTTCATACTTTTGGGTGTCTTGCACGGATTAATTTGATTTCCATTATTTCTTATGAGGAAAATTGATTCGCTTTTCGATATTTTCGGTATTCGATGAGCTCTCAGGAACGGATTAATATCGAATACCGGGGGTCCACTGTATTTGCGAAAAAGCAAGGAAGTTGCATGCCGATCTGGTACAGAAAACTCCTGGAGCCAGTGCTGATAGTGAATTTAAGGCCAGCAGAGGCTGGTTTGACAGATTTAAGAAGCGTAGTGGCATACACAGTGTTGTAAGACATGGTGAGGCAGCCATTTCAGACAAACGGGCAGCTGAGAAGTTTGTACAGGAGTTTCTTTTTCTGTCTCACAAACACGCTAGATAACAGGGATATCTTGCTACTCCTACTTACACTTTGGTCACACTTCACAGACACGCACATGCATATATATATACATACATCTAGGTTTTTCTCCTTTTTCTAAATAGCTCTTGTTCTTCTTTATTTCTTCTATTGTCCATGGGGAAGTGGAAAATTATCTTTCCTCCGTAAGCCATGCGTGTCATATGAGGCGACTAAAATGCCGGGAGCAATGGGCTAGTAACCCCTTCTCCTGTAGACACTTACTAAAAAAAGAGAAGAAGAAAAACTTTATAAAACTAGGATGCTTAAATGTGCGTGGGTGTAGTGCGGATGACAAGAAACAGATGATTGCTGATGTTATGAAAAGAAGTTGGATGTCCTGGCCCTAAGCAAAACAAAGCTGAAGGGGGTAGGAGAGTTTCGGTGGGGGGAAATAAATGGGATTAAATCTGGAGTATCTGAGAGAGTTAGAGCAAAGGAAGGGGTAGCAGTAATGTTAAATGATCAGTTATGGAAGGAGAAAAGAGAATATGAATGTGTAAATTCAAGAATTATGTGGATTAAAGTAAAGGTTGGATGCGAGAAGTGGGTCATAATAAGCGTGTATGCACCTGGAGAAGAGAGGAATGCAGAGGAGAGAGAGAGATTTTGGGAGATGTTAAGTGAATGTATAGGAGCCTTTGAACCAAGTGAGAGAGTAATTGTGGTAGGGGACCTGAATGCTAAAGTAGGAGAAACTTTTAGAGAGGGTGTGGTAGGTAAGTTTGGGGTGCCAGGTGTAAATGATAATGGGAGCCCTTTGATTGAACTTTGTATAGAAAGGGGTTTAGTTATAGGTAATACATATTTTAAGAAAAAGAGGATAAATAAGTATACAAGATATGATGTAGGGCGAAATGACAGTAGTTTGTTGGATTATGTATTGGTAGATAAAAGACTGTTGAGTAGACTTCAGGATGTACATGTTTATAGAGGGGCCACAGATATATCAGATCACTTTCTAGTTGTAGCTACACTGAGAGTAAAAGGTAGATGGGATACAAGGAGAATAGAAGCATCAGGGAAGAGAGAGGTGAAGGTTTATAAACTAAAAGAGGAGGCAGTTAGGGTAAGATATAAACAGCTATTGGAGGATAGATGGGCTAATGAGAGCATAGGCAATGGGGTCGAAGAGGTATGGGGTAGGTTTAAAAATGTAGTGTTAGAGTGTTCAGCAGAAGTTTGTGGTTACAGGAAAGTGGGTGCGGGAGGGAAGAGGAGCGATTGGTGGAATGATGTAAAGAGAGTAGTAAGGGAGAAAAAGTTAGCATATGAGAAGTTTTTACAAAGTAGAAGTGATGCAAGGAGGGAAGAGTATATGGAGAAAAAGAGAGAGGTTAAGAGAGTGGTGAAGCAATGTAAAAAGAGAGCAAATGAGAGAGTGGGTGAGATGTTATCAACAAATTTTGTTGAAAATAAGAAAAAGTTTTGGAGTGACATTAACAAGTTAAGAAAGCCTAGAGAACAAATGGATTTGTCAGTTAAAAATAGGAGAGGAGAGTTATTAAATGGAGAGTTAGAGGTATTGGGAAGATGGAGGGAATATTTTGAGGAATTGTTAAATGTTGATGAAGATAGGGAAGCTGTGATTTCGTGTATAGGACAAGGAGGAATAACATCTTGTAGGAGTGAGGAAGAGCCAGTTGTGAGTGTGGGGGAAGTTCGTGAGGCAGTAGGTAAAATGAAAGGGGGTAAGGCAGCCGGGATTGATGGGATAAAGATAGAAATGTTAAAAGCAGGTGGGGATATAGTTTTGGAGTGGTTGGTGCAATTATTTAATAAATGTATGGAAGAGGGTAAGGTACCTAGGGATTGGCAGAGAGCATGCATAGTTCCTTTGTATAAAGGCAAAGGGGATAAAAGAGAGTGCAAAAATTATAGGGGGATAAGTCTGCTGAGTATACCTGGTAAAGTGTATGGTAGAGTTATTATTGAAAGAATTAAGAGTAAGACAGAGAATAGGATAGCAGATGAACAAGGAGGCTTTAGGAAAGGTAGGGGGTGTGTGGACCAGGTGTTTACAGTGAAACATATAAGTGAACAGTATTTAGATAAGGCTAAAGAGGTCTTTGTGGCATTTATGGATTTGGAAAAGGCATATGACAGGGTGGATAGGGGGGCAATGTGGCAGATGTTGCAAGTGTATGGTGTAGGAGGTAGGTTACTGAAAGCAGTGAAGAGTTTTTACGAGGATAGTGAGGCTCAAGTTAGAGTATGTAGGAAAGAGGGAAAATATTTCCCAGTAAAAGTAGGCCTTAGACAAGGATGTGTGATGTCACCGTGGTTGTTTAATATATTTATAGATGGGGTTGTAAGAGAAGTAAATGCGAGGGTCTTGACAAGAGGCGTGGAGTTAAAAGATAAAGAATCACACACAAAGTGGGAGTTGTCACAGCTGCTCTTTGCTGATGACACTGTGCTCTTGGGAGATTCTGAAGAGAAGTTGCAGAGATTGGTGGATGAATTTGGTAGGGTGTGCAAAAGAAGAAAATTAAAGGTGAATACAGGAAAGAGTAAGGTTATGAGGATAACAAAAAGATTAGGTGATGAAAGATTGAATATCAGATTGGAGGGAGAGTGTATGGAGGAGGTGAATGTATTCAGGTATTTGGGAGTGGACGTGTCAGCGGATGGGTCTATGAAAGATGAGGTGAATCATAGAATTGATGAGGGGAAAAAGAGTGAGTGGTGCACTTAGGAGTCTGTGGAGACAAAGAACTTTGTCCTTGGAGGCAAAGAGGGGAATGTATGAGAGTATAGTTTTACCAACGCTCTTATATGGGTGTGAAGCATGGATGATGAATGTTGCAGCGAGGAGAAGGCTAGAGGCAGTGGAGATGTCATGTCTGAGGGCAATGTGTGGTGTGAATATAATGCAGAGAATTCGTAGTTTGGAAGTTAGGAGGAGGTGCGGGATTACCAAAACTGTTGTCCAGAGGGCTGAGGAAGGGTTGTTGAGGTGGTTCGGACATGTAGAGAGAATGGAGCGAAACAGAATGACTTCAAGAGTGTATCAGTCTGTAGTGGAAGGAAGGCGGGGTAGGGGTCGGCCTAGGAAAGGTTGGAGAGAGGGGGGTAAGGGAGGTTTTGTGTGCGAGGGGCTTGGACTTCCAGCAGGTATGCATGAGCGTGTTTGATAGGAGTGAATGGAGACAAATGGTTTTTAATACTTGACGTGCTGTTGGAGTGTGAGCAAAGTAACATTTATGAAGGGGTTCAGGGAAACCGGCAGGCCGGACTTGAGTCCTGGAGATGGGAAGTACAGTGCCTGCACTCTGAAGGAGGGGTGTTAATGTTGCAGTTTAAAAACTAGTGTAAAGCACCCTTCTGGCAAGACAGTGATGGAGTGAATGATGGTGAAAGTTTTTCTTTTTCGGGCCACCCTGCCTTGGTGGGAATCGGCCAGTGTGATAATATAATAATAAAAAAAATAGACAGTGAAGAATTCAAACCTGAACAAGTGTTTAATTGTGATGAAACAGGCTTGTTTTGGAAGAAAATGCCAAAAAGGACCTTCATCACACAGGAGGAAAAGGCACTGCCAGGACACAAGCCTATGAAAGACAGACTTACTCTTTTATTCTGTGCTAATGCTAGTGGTGATTTTAAAGTGAAGCCTTTACTTGTGTATCATTCAGAAAATCCCAGAGTGTTTAAGAAAAACAATGTCTTTAAGAACAAGTTATGTGTTTTGTGGAAAGCTAATCATAAGGCATGGGTCACAAGACAAATTTTCAAAGAGTGGGTCTGTGAAGTGTTTGGCCCAGTGTGAAAAAATACCTCCAGGAAAAGAAATTGCCACTCAAGTGCCTCCTGTTAATGGACAATGCTCCTGCTCATCCTCCAAACTTATTGGCCTCTTGCCTAAGGACTTCAGTTTTATAAAAGTGAAGTTCTTGCCTCCTAACACCATACCTCTCCTCCAGCCCATGGACCAGCAGGTCATTTCTAACTTCAAAAAACTCTACACAAAAGCAGTGTTTCAAAAGTGCTTTGAAGTGACCACAGACACTAAGTTGACCCTAAGAGAGTTCTGGAGGAATCACTTCAACATCTACAACTCCATAAGCCTTATAGTTAACCCTTTGAGGGTTTTCGTCGTACTAGTACGTTTTACGCGTAGGGGTTTTTGACGTACTAGTACTCATAAATTCTAGCGGCCTCAAATCTAGTGGGAGAAAGCTGGTAGGCCTTCATATGAAAGAATGGGTCTATGTGGTCAGTGTGCACAGTCTAAAAAAAATCCTGCAGCACACAGTGCATAATGAGAAAAAAAAAACTTTGACCATTTTTTTTGAAATCAGCGACTTTGCAGTGTATTTTCGTATGGTATTTATTGTTGTATTCTAGTTTTCTTGGTCTCATTTTATAGAATGGAAGACATATTACAGAAATTGAGATGATTTTGACTGGTTTTACAAAGAAAGGTGCCTTGAAATTGAGCTCAAAGTAGCAGAAATGTTCGATTTTTACCAAACTTCAAAAGTAAACAAATCGTGCCAAGCGTGCAATACACGTCAACTGGTGAGTCTAATATTCTTTCACAAGTGCACCAATAATATTTATACCATTTTTTACACTAATGCAGTAGTCTGCATAACAGTAAATCTTATATTTTTTGTGAAAATAAAAATTCAAAGTGGAAAGCAAAAGAATATAAGAGGGGACTTGAGACATGACTAATGACTAGAGGAAATGTCATTTTAGTGCCAGGAATGTCTTTCTTGTTTATTCTGGACCCTATTCCGAAATTGGCATCTTTTGAAATTTGTGTGAAATTGGCAAAATTGCTAAATTCTGACCACTGTACTGGATAGTTGAATTTCATAAATGAGTGGTTTCTTGCATCCATTCGATAGAAAAAATGGAGTTCTAGCGAAATATTCATGTTTTTTGTCGACTAGTACAGTGAAATTGGCCGAAAATGGGGCTCAAAGTGGGCAAAATCGCCGATGCGTAAACATCGCCGAGACCGCTAACTTTGCGAGAGCATAATTCCGTAAGTTTTCTATCAAATTTCAAACTTTTGGTGTCTTTATGATCGGGAAAAGATTCTCTATCTTTTCATAAGAGAAAATAATTTTTTTTTTTTTTTAAATTTGGCCGACCCTGAGAACGAGTTTCGGAGAGGGCCTGTCGACCCTCAAAGGGTTAAGGCTTGGGAGGGAGTGACTTCCAGCACTTTGAACTCTGCTTGGAGACAATTGTGGCCAGATTGTGTCCAAAAGAGAAATTTTGAAGGGTTTGAGGCTGACCCCGACCCAGCTGACCCTCTGCCTGTTGTGGACTCTATTGTGGCATTGGGGAACACCCTGGGGTTGGAGGTGAGTGGTGAGGATGTGGAAGAGTTGGTGGAGGACCACAGGGAAGAGCTAACCACTGAAGAGCTGCAAGAGCTTCATCTGGAGCAGTATCAGACCACAGCTGAGGAACTTGCTTCAGAGGAGGAAGAGGGAGTGGATGAGGTGCCTTCTTCATAGATTAAGGAGATTTGTGCCAAGTGGAATGATGTCCAAATGTTTGTGCAGAAGTACCACCCTGAGCAAGCTGAAACAAGCCATCTTTGCAACAAGTTCAGTGACAGAACCATGTCCCATTTTAGGGAAATGTTAAAGAGGCGCCAGAAACAGAGGACTGTGGACAGTTATTTTGTGCGACAGGGGTCCAGTGACTCTCAAGCTGGTCCTTGTTTATTATATAATTTTGAAAAAATGGATGGATTAATGATGGATTAATGAAAATATTTATATTAACGTAATATACGACATTTAATGCACTTCAGTGATTATTATTGTGTATTATCATCATTTTTAACATGGCATCCTCAAGACTAATAAGACGCTCTTAGTGATTTTAATGTGTACCTGCACGCCACCACAGTGTGTAAGTCTATTTAGGTACAGGTACACATAAGTAGTATAATTATCAGAGTATACATATATGAAACATGAAATAACTTTATAACACTTGAAATTTTGGAAAGTTTCCAGACATAATAGAGAGATGCGGTGCTCACAGAGAAAGTAAACAAACCAGGTGGGGTGCAGTGATCGTATCAGACAGTGGGGGGGGGGCATACAGCGAGGTTTGGTCATAATCTGAAATGTCCATATTGACAGAACTCCGTAAAGCGAGACACCATAAAGTGGGGCCCTACTGGACAAGTATATATATACATGTACACACATACACACCCCTCTGGGTTTTCATCTATTTTCTTACTAGTTTTTGTTCTGGTTTATTTCCTCATATCTCAATGGGGAAAGTAGTATGAGGCGGTTAAAATGCCGGGAGCAAGGGGCTAGTAACCGGTTCTCCTGTATGCATTAGTGAATTTAAAAGGAGAAACTTTTGTTTTTTCTTTTAGGCCACCCTGCCTCGGTGGGATATGGCTGGTGCGTTGAAAGAAAGAAAAAGTCTGTTGAGTATACCTGGTAAAATGTATGGCAGAATTATTATTGAAAGAATTAAGAGTAAGATGGAGAGTAGGATAGCAGATGAACAAGGAGGCTTTAGGAAAGGTAGAGATGTGCAGATAAAGTGTTTACAGTGAAACATATAGGTGAACAGTATTTAGATAAGGGTAAAGAGGTTTTTGTGGCATTTATGGATTTGGAAAAGGCATATGACAGGGTGGATAGGGAGGCAATGTGGTAGATGTTGCAAATGTATGGAATAGGAGGTAGGTTAATGAAAGCAGTGAAAAGTTTTTATGAGGATAGTGAGGCTCAGGTTATTGTATGTAGGAGAGAGGGAGATTATTTCCCAGTAAAAGAAGGCCTTAGACAAGGATGTGTTATGTCACCATGATTGTTCAATATATTTATAGATGGGGTTGTAAGAGAAGAGAATGCTCGGAAGTCGGCAAGAGGTTTGGGGTTAAAAGATAACGAATCTAACACAAAATGGGAGTTGTCACAGTTGCTCTTTGCTGGTGACGCTGTGCTTTTGGGAGATTCTCAAAAGAAATTGCAGAGGTTGGTGAATGAGTTTGCTAGGGTATGTAAAAGAAGAAAATTAAAAGTGAATATAGGAAAGAGTAAGTTTTTTTTTTTATTAGCACACTGGCTGATTCCCACCAAGGTAGGGTGGCCTGAGAAAGAAAAACTTTCACCATCATTCACTCCATCACTGTCTTGCCAGAAGGGTGCTTTACACTACAGTTTTTAAACTGTAACATTAACACCCCTCCTTCAGAGTGCAGGCACTGTACTTCCCATCTCCAGGACTCAAGTCCGGCCTGCCAGTTTCCCTGAATCCCCTCATGAATGTCATTTTGCTCACACTCCAACAGCACATCAAGTATTAAAAACCATTTGCCTCCATTCACTTCTATCAAACACGCTCACGCATGTCCACTGGAAGTCCAAGCCCCTCGCACACAAAACCTCCTTTACCCCCTCCCTCCAACCTTTCCTAGGCCGACCCCTACCCCGCCTTCCTTCCACTACAGACTGATACACTCTTGAAGTCATTCTGTTTCGCTCCATTCTCTCTACATGTCTGAACCACCTCAGCAACCCTTCCTCAGCCCTCTGGACAACAGTTTTGGCAATCCCGCACCTCCTCCTAACTTCCAAACTACGAATTCTCTGCATTATATTCACACCACACATTGCCCTCAGACATGACATCTCCACTGCCTCCAGCCTTCTCCTTGCTGCAACATTCATTACCCATGCTTCACACCCATATAAGAGTGTGGGTAAAACTATACTCTCATACATTCCCCTCTTTGCCTCCAAAAACAAAGTTCTTTGTCTCCACAGACTCCTAAGTGATGAGGATAAAAAAATTAGGTAACGAAAGATTGGATATAAGGTTGGAGGGAGAGAGTATGGAGAATGTATTCAGATATTTAGGAGTTGATGTGTCAGCAGATGGGTCTATGAAAGATGAGGTGAATCACAGAATTTATGTGGGGAAAAAAGTGAGTGGTGCACAGAGGAGTCTGTGGAGACAAAGAACTTTGTCCAGGGAAGCAAAGAGGAGAATGCATGAGAGTATAGTTATACCAACACTCTTATATGGGTGTGAAGCATGGGTTGTGAATGTTGCAACAAGAAGACTGGAGGCAGTGGAGATATTATGTCTGAGGGCAAGGTGTGGTGTGAATATAATGCATAGAATTTGTAGTTTGCAATTAGGAAGAGGTGCGGGAGTACCAAAACTATTAATCAGAGGGCGGAGGAAAGATTGTTAAGGTGGTTTGGACACAGAGAGGATGGAACAAAATAGAATGACTTTGAGAGTAAATAAATCTGTAGTGAAGGGAAGGCAGGGTAGAGGTCAGCCTAGGAAAGGTTGGAGGGAGAGGGTAAAGGAGGTTTTCTGTGCGAGGGGCTTGGACTTCCAGTAAGCATGCGTGAGCATGTTAAACAGGAGTGAATGGAAACAAATGGTTTTTTAGGACTTGATGTGCTGTTGGAGTGTGAGCAGGGTAATATTTATAAAGGGATTCAGGGAAACTGTCAGGCCGGACTTCTGTCCTGGAGATGGGAAGTACAGTGCCTGCTCTCTGAAGGGGGAGTGTTAATGTTGCAGTTTTATAACTGTAGTGTAAGCACGACTCTGGCAAGACAGTGATGGAGTGAATGATGGTTAAAGTTTTTCTTTTTTTGGGTCATCCTGCCTTGGTGGTAAATGGCTGTGTTACCTGGAGTTTACCTGGAGAGAGTTCCGGGGGTCAACGCCCCCGCGGCCCGGTCTGTGACCAGGCCTCCTGGTGGATCACAGCCTGATCAACCAGGCTGTTGCTGCTGGCTGCACGCAAACCAACGTACGAGCCACAGCCCGGCTGATCCGGAACTGACTTTAGGTGCTTGTCCAGTGCCAGCTTGAAGACTGCCAGGGGTCTGTTGGTAATCCCCCTTATGTGTGCTGGGAGGCAGTTGAACAGTCTCGGGCCCCTGGCACTTATTGTATGGTCTCTTAACGTGCTAGTGACACCCCTGCTTTTCATTGGGGGGATGGTGCATCGTCTGCCAAGTCTTTTGCTTTCGTAGTGAGTGATTTTCGTGTGCAAGTTCGGTACTAGTCCCTCTAGGATTTTCCAGGTGTATATAATCATGTATCTCTCCCTCCTGCATTCCAGGGAATACAGGTTTAGGAACCTCAAGCGCTCCCAATAATTGAGGTGTTTTATCTCCGTTATGCGCGCCGTGAAAGTTCTCTGTACATTTTCTAGGTCGGCAATTTCACCTGCCTTGAAAGGTGCTGTTAGTGTGCAGCAATATTCCAGCCTAGATAGAACAAGTGACCTGAAGAGTGTCATCATGGGCTTGGCCTCCCTAGTTTTGAAGGTTCTCATTATCCATCCTGTCATTTTTCTAGCAGATGCGATTGATACAATGTTATGGTCCTTGAAGGTGAGATCCTCCGACATGATCACTCCCAGGTCTTTGACGTTGGTGTTTCGCTCTATATTGTGGCCAGAATTTGTTTTGTACTCTGATGAAGATTTAATTTCCTCATGTTTACCATATCTGAGTAATTGAAATTTCTCATCGTTGAACTTCATATTGTTTTCTGTAGCCCACTGAAAGATTTGGTTGATGTCCGCCTGGAGCTTTGCAGTGTCTGCAATGGAAGACACTGTCATGCAGATTCGGGTGTCATCTGCAAAGGAAGACACGATGCTGTGGCTGACATCCTTGTCTATGTCGGATATGAGGATGAGGAACAAGATGGGAGCGAGTACTGTGCCTTGTGGAACAGAGCTTTTCACCGTAGCTGCCTCGGACTTTACTCTGTTGACGAATACTCTCTGTGTTCTGTTAGTGAGGAAATTATAGATCCATCGACCGACTTTTCCTGTTATTCCTTTAGCACGCATTTTGTGCGCTATTACGCCATGGTCACACTTGTCGAAGGCTTTTGCAAAGTCTGTATATATTACATCTGCATTCTTTTTGTCTTCTAGTGCATTTAGGACCTTGTCGTAGTGATCCAATAGTTGAGACAGACAGGAGCGACCTGTTCTAAACCCATGTTGCCCTGGGTTGTGTAATTGATGGGTTTCTAGATGGGTGGTGATCTTGCTTCTTAGGACCCTTTCAAAGATTTTTATGATATGGGATGTTAGTGCTATTGGTCTGTAGTTCTTTGCTGTTGCTCTACTGCCCCCTTTGTGGAGTGGGGCTATGTCTGTTGTTTTTAGTAACTGTGGGACGACCCCCGTGTCCATGCTCCCTCTCCATAGGATGGAAAAGGCTCGTGATAGGGGCTTCTTGCAGTTCTTGATGAACACAGAGTTCCATGAGTCTGGCCCTGGGGCAGAGTGCATGGGCATGTCATTTATCGCCTGTTTGAAGTCATTTGGCGTCAGGATAACATCGGATAGGCTTGTGTTAATCAAATTTTGTGGCTCTCTCATAAAAAATTCATTTTGATCTTCGACTCTCAGTCTGGTTAGCGGCTTGCTAAAAACTGAGTCATATTGGGACTTGAGTAGCTCACTCATTTCCTTGCTGTCATCTGTGTAGGACCCATCTTGTTTAAGTAGGGGCCCAATACTGGACGTTGTTCTCGATTTTGATTTGGCATAGGAGAAGAAATACTTTGGGTTTCTTTCGATTTCATTTATGCCTTTTAGTTCTTCCCGCGATTCCTGACTCCTAAAGGATTCTTTTAGCTTAAGTTCGATGCTTGCTATTTCTCTGACCAGTGTCTCCCTACGCATTTCAGATATATTGACCTCTTTTAGCCGCTCTGTTATTCTTTTCCGTCGCCTGTAAAGGGAGCGCCTGTCTCTTTCTGTTTTACATCTACTCCTCCTTTTTCTTAGAGGAATAAGCCTTGTGCATACATCGAGTGCCACCGAGTTAATCTGTTCTAGGCATAAGTTGGGGTCTGTGTTGCTTAGTATATCTTCCCAGCTTATATCGGTTAGGACTTGGTTTACTTGGTCCCACTTTATGTTTTTGTTATTGAAGTTGAATTTGGTGAATGCTCCCTCGTGACTAATCTCATTACGTCGGTCTGGGGCTCCGCGCATACATGACTAAACCTCAATTATGTTGTGATCTGAGTATATTGTTTTTGATATGGTGACATTTCTTATCAGATCATCATTGTTAGTGAAGATGAGGTCTAGTGTATTCTCCAGTCTAGTAGGCTCTATTATTTGCTGGTTTAAATTGAATTTTGTGCAGAGATTTAAAAGCTCGCGTGTGTGTGAGTTTTCATCAGAGGTGCCTCCTGGTGTTATTACTGCAACAATATTATTTGCTATATTCCTCCATTTTAGGTGTCTTAAGTTGAAATCCCCCAGGAGCAAGATGTTGGGTGCAGGAGCTGGAAGGTTTTCCAGACAGTGGTCAATTTTTAACAGCTGTTCCTGGAATTGCTGGGATGTTGCATCTGGAGGCTTGTAGACTACCACAATGACTAGGTTTTGGTTCTCGACCTTTACTGCTGGTCACAGACCGGGCCGCGGGGGCGTTGACCCCCGAAACTCTCTCCAGGAAACTCTCTCCAGGTAAACATCATTTGAGGCATTTAGCAGTTCTGTGCAAACAAGTGACTCTGCAATGTACAGGCCAACCACCCCCTTTTGCCTGTTCACTCTGTCACATCTGTATAGGTTGTAACCTGGGATGCATATTTCGTTGTCCAAGTGATCCTTTATGTGGGTCTCAGTGAAAGCCGCGAACATTGCCTTTGCTTCTGCAAGCAGTCCACGGATGAAAGGTATTTTGTTGTTTGTTGCTGGCTTTAGACCCTGTATATTTGCAAAGAAGAATGTTATCGGACTGGTGGTATTGTTGGTACTGGGGGGGGATTTTTTTTCCGGCATTAGTATCTGTATCTGTATTAGTATCTGTGTTATTAAATAAAAAAAATAAAGAAATAAACCATTATTTTTATTATTACTATTCCATGGTACAAAAACCCACATGTAATTATACATAACATCAGTTATCCACATGTAAAAATGACATCATAAAAACTAAATTGCCTGTGCCGAAACATTTTAAATTTAAAGAATAAAGATGATTGTAGTTGCAAGTGGTTATTAAAAAGACATAGCAAAAAAAATCTTTATTAACATTAATAAACAACTCCAATTACATACTTTGTCCTTAATTATGTCCAAACCAATGCCTGCACTATGTACAGCCACCTGATAACGAAGTTATCTTTAGAGATTTGTGCTTAAGCCTAAATAGAACACACATTCACATGTTTTAAATTCAGATTTGATCACTCACATGTTAACACTGGCAATTAGGTCAGAACTTTTTTTATTAGGTTTATTGTCAGGCGTTGTTGGTTTTGCTACCACAGTTCTGTACTGTATCTAAAATACACAATTCATAAATTAAAAAAGCCATCTTGATAACCATATCCCTTTTAAATGTTTAAAGCATAATGCTTCTACAGTTGCTAAAAGAGACAAGAAAAACGTAGTTACCATTAAGTAGATGCACATTTGTTTGCAATTAACTATATTAAGTAGTCTGTAAGCCATTAACTGTCATGCTAAGGCATGATAGAGGCTCTCTTTGCACTGCAACTCATTGTAATTACATAATCTCAATGTACTCTTGCAAGGAAATAAAAATTTGTATTTGTATTGAATTTGTATCTGCCACTTCTCTAACCACATCAATCAAAAGAGGAATAAAAGTCACAATACCATCAATGGAATAATGTATAAAAATCCACACTTAGGAGACTGATTTGTACATAAAAGGGCCCAAAATCTGGAACTCTCTGCCGGAAATCTCCAGAGCCACTGTATCAGCCAACATCTTCAAAACTACCACTAAAAAACACCTTCTCTCCCTAATATATCCCAACATCAGCTAAATATGTGAAAAACTATATATCTACTTTCTCACTGTCACAAACATATGGAAAACAATATAATTTGAAATGTCTGTATTAGAGAAACACTGTAAAATGGGCTCTACTGTAATGTTATTCTTAATAAAGGTCTCCCTCAACATTCACGTTTTCAACTTTCACGGGCTTCACACATTCGCGAATTCCCAACCGCCAAATTCCCAGCCACCAAATTCCCAGCCGCCAAATCATATTTAAGTTTCCCGCCACCTGTGAGTCCCTACTACCCTCCCTCCGACCCCCGCAACTGGCAGCCAGCCCTCCCACCACTCAGTGTGGTGAGTGTTTTGTTTGTTCATTATTTGCTATTAAACTACAGTATAAATAATGTAAACCCATTCATGACTGCACATTGGAATGGCTATTAGGAAAGGTATTAGACGGTGACATCATGTGTTTACTCTTGAACACTGCAAAGAATTAAACATTTCTGCTACAGCTAATAATAACAATAGTAATAGTAATAATAATAATAATAATAATAATAATAATAATAAATATGATATAATTGAAAAAGGAAATTGTACAAAAATATGAGGGAGTGGTTGACACATTGTCAGTGTGACTGTTTATGCTGGAGTGAACATTGGTCTCCCTGCTCTTCCAAACATTTCACAATAATTCATTGTGTTTGGTGTTTGTAGATTGAGTGTGACTGGAGTGGTAGAGGCAGTGATTGAGGCAATCGTATTTAATAACATACATGTTAATAATAATACATGTTATTAATAATATGTACTTTTATTATTTATAGCATATATGTTATTAAATACATACATGTTAATAATAATACATGTTATTAATAATAACATGTACTATTATTATTTATAACATATATGTTATTAAATACCACTGCTTCAACTGCTGAATTATTGTGAAATGTTTGGAAGAGCAGGTAGACTAATGTTCACTCCAGCATAAACAAAGTCACACTGACGATGTGTCAACCACTCCCTCGTATTTTTGTACATTTCCTTCTTCAATTATATCGTATTTATTATTATTATTATTATTATTACTATTGTTATTATTATTATTATTATTATTACTATTGTTAATATTAGCAATAGCAGAAATGTTCGATTCTTTGCAGCGGCAGCGGCAACAGGAACCTTGTCCTCTATTTTTACTTCTACCTGAGGTTCCCAGCAGCCCAGTGATGACCTAATCAAGACCCACATAACACTAACATGTGTGGATACCCAGAATGATATAAATCAACTGCAGAAATCACCCAAAAGTTCACAAATTACCAACTAATAGGACTCGTACTACCACCTCCTACCCCGCTGCCACTGAAGTGATACTCCACAACATTCACCCATCACCCATCGCCTACTATTCACCCGAAGCCACAGCCAATGGACAAGGGTCAGAGCAATAAAAGAAGATCCAGTAACCAGCTAAGGACTCCTAACATCAAAGGTGAGAGCAGTAATAACACGAGGAAAACTTGTGGTACTGCCAGCCAGGACACAACCCTCATCACCCACCGGCACCACCACAACACACGACAGACAACAACAAACATGGCCACCGTCACAGTCCAAGATAACTCCTTCCCAGTATTTGATGTCAAGAAGATCACCGACCCAGAAATAGCTAAACTCTTTACGATTCAGAACCAAACGATCACCAAACTAACTCAAGAAATGCAGGAACTAAAAGCTAGCAATGCAGATTACCTCAACAAGATCACTGCTCTTGAACATAAACTAGACACTCTAGAACAACAAAGCAACACCCACACCCAGTCCCTAGACACCATCAACACTCTAAAAGACCAAGTCACCCTACTTACTACCAACATTACAGAGGAAAGATCAAGAGTGGACCAACAACTTGCCAATGTCATAACCAACTTCCAAGACCATAATGACCAACAGCAGCTATCTGACGCTGTTGTAGTTAACAGCAAACATCTCCCACCCACAGTCACCCAAGAGACCTGCATGGAGACCACCCTACAGCTTATCAAGGACCACCTTCGCCTTAACATACGTAGTGATGACCTAAAGGATTGCAAACTGATGGGCTACCAAGCAGGTAAAAAAACAGTGCTGTTAAAATTCCAAACTAGCCTACAAAGAAACAACCTACTAAAAACATCTATTTCTATGAAAACTGATGTTTACGTCAATGAGTGCCTTACCAAAACAAGACAAAACCTTCTTTATCGGCTAAGAAAATTACGCTATGCCCAAAAAATCCACCAGTGCTTTGTGAGGGATGGAAAAATCGCAGTTAGGAAACAGCCCACTGGGAAGAGATACTTCATCTCTACAGAACATGACCTTAAAACATTCCTAAGTGAGGCTGGACTAACAGAATCAGAGTAAAGTGCAGATAATACCCACAGTCCACAGTTAGTGTTATATTGTCATAAATTTGTGCCCCCCTAAAATTCTAATACCCCAACTACTTTTGATTGTCATTGTTGTATTCAACGACCATTCTACCTCATAGTCTTAATTGTGTTTAATATCTACAGAATCTATCTCCTTTTTTACAACTTACCGCATCACTGTTCCATCTTATTTTATTATAAACTAGCCATAACTTGTCCTCAATAATTCTACCTCACTTTAAGAAATACTCAATTGCCCAATTTTATTCTAAAATCCCTATTATTGCCCAATTTTGCTTTAAACTATATTGATCAAACTTATTGTAAACTTCTTTTATTGACCATTTTTATTCTATACTTTTTTAAACTAGTATTTTCAACTACAACTTTTATATTATCCTGTCTACCATCTTACTAGCATATTATAACCAAGTCATTGCCATTTTTATTTTTATCATTTTTTTTTTATTATTCTTTTGCTACCTTAACTTGTGTATTTTATCCTGTCAATTTAAATCTAGTTATACTCTAATTCTTGTAAACAACTTATATAAGACCTTAGTGCAATTACAATTGAGAGTCTTATGGCTTTTTTATATTATTAGATTAAACTCGGTTGTACTATAGCTCATTGTAGCTCAATACATAATCAATACCAAATTCATTATATTAGACCATAGTGCAATTACTAGTGAGAGACTGGTGCTATTTTTAATTTGTATTTTTATATTATTAGATTAAACCTAGTTGTACTATAGCTCATTCTAGCTCAAAACATAGACTCCACAAAAGTCATTATATTAGACCTTAGTGCAATTACAAGTGAGAGTCTTGTTCTATTTTTAATTTGTATTTTTATATTACTAGTTTATACCTAGTTGTACTTTAGTTCATTCCAGCACAACACATAGACAACATCAACTTCATTATGTGTAGTAGTGACTATACTCTATATGACCAAAATACTCTAGCTATATACTTGTCCAAACTTCCCACCACTACAGATATCAGTACTAGAACTCAACACACAACTCAGGATATAAATAACCATAATTTAAACCTAGAAGATGATTGATCACGTTGACCCTGATCTAAACCTCCATAATCTGACACCCAATCAAAACCTATTGGAAAGTAACTGCCTTTATTACACAGCATCACAAGCCAGCACTATCCTAAACAATGCTAAAAGTCTATCAGTACTTAACTACAACATCAGGTCCTTAAGCAAACACTATGATGACCTCCTGGCACTCCTTGAATCACTAAAGACACCCTTCTCCTGCATTATTCTTACTGAGACCTGGCTTAAGCAGGACACAATAGATATCTACCCTCTACCAGGATACACAGCAATTCACAACTGCAGACCAAACCAAGTTGGGGGTGGTATTGCAATCTATTACTCTAACCAATTATCTTGTATTAGCACCACTTGCTTTAGTGATGAATATGGGGAATACATTTTTGCTAATTTTACTGTAAAAAACCTTAAGACGCCTATAACAATCGGTGCCATTTACCGGATACCTCACACAAACATCCCAAATTTCAGTGAGAAATTAAAGTCACTAATAACAAACAGACAAATGAATAAGCACCACCTTCTCTTAGCTGGAGACTTCAACATCAACCTTGGCTTACTAGATGATCAGCCTGTAACTGATTTCATCAACAATATGAACAACACACTTCTCATACCAACAATAACTAAACCAACCAGGCTCACTGAGACAAGTGCAACCATAATAGACCACATATGGACCAATATACTAGCCCCCCTTAAATCAGGGATAATCACAGATAGCACTACAGACCACTACCCTACCTTCCTCCTGACAAACATTAGTAAACCACCACTTGAATACAACAAAGTCTCATTTAGACTCCATGACGAGGCCTCAATAAGGAAGTTCACAGCTGACCTAGAGACTGTTGACTGGCCTACAGAATTCTCCAAGGCCAATGGTATTGATGACTGGACAGACATTTTTCTTAACAAATTACTTAGACTATACAACAAACATTGTCCTATAAAAACGAAACAGATCACAAACAAACGGCTTGGTTGCCCATGGCTAACCAGCACCATTCTGAAATCCATTGACAAGAAACACCAATATGAAAAGCAATATAGACAGGGCTTAATACACAAAGATATTCTTAAACACTATTCATCAGTTCTCACCAAAGTAATAAAGAAAGCCAAACAACTATACTACTCCAGTAGATTCACAGACACTAGAGGAGATATAAAAAAGGCCTGGAAAACACTCTCTCAGATTCTAGGGACCCACAAACTGAAAAAACCAAGAATATTGTCCTAACTAAACCTAATGAAACACCACTACATCCCACTGACACAGCTAACAAGATAAACGACTTCTTCTCAACCATAGGATCTAATCTCGCCAATAAAATCCCACATACCAATGCCCATGCCGGGGACTACCTAGATGGGAATTTCCCAAATTCCTTCTATCTTGCACCAACTGAGCCCTCGGAAGTCACCGAGATTATAAAGTCACTTAAAAATAGCTCAGGGAATCTGTCTCATGTCCCACCATTACTGTATAAGCGAGCGGCCCATGTCCTTTCGCATGCTATTTCATTACTTTTCAACAAGTCACTAGAAACTAGCACCTTCCCGAAACTACTCAAGATGGCAAGGGTTTCACCAATACATAAAGGTGGTGACCCTACAGACTTAAACAACTATAGGCCAATATCAAACTTACCATTGCTATCCAAAATCTTTGAGAAACTCGTGCACAGGAGACTACATTCATTTATAACGGCACAAAACATACTCAACCCCTGCCAATTTGGATTAAGGAAAATAAAAGCACTAATGATGCAATCATAAAAATGCTAGATCTGCTTTACACAGCATTGGAAAATAAGGAATATCCACTAGGAATTTTTATTGACCTAAGAAAAGCTTTCGACACAGTAGACCACGACATCCTACTCCACAAACTTGACCATTACGGTATAAGAGGCCATGCGCTTGCTTATTTCAAATCTTACCTTACTAATAGGTATCAGTATGTCACCATTAAAGACACAGCATCAACAACATGGCCACTTGATACTGGAGTTCCGCAGGGAAGTGTCCTTGGTCCCCTGCTCTTCCTCATATACATCAATGATCTTCCATACGTATCCCAACACCTGAAACCCATTCTCTTTGCTGACGACACGACTTATGTCATCTCTCACCCAAATCTTGCCACCCTCAACACCATTGTTAACAAGGAGCTGATCACAATATCGACTTGGATGACAGCCAATAAACTTACGCTTAACACTGACAAAACCTACTATATTATGTTTGGTAGCAGAGCAGGAGATGCACAAATTAACATTAAGATCGACAACACTCTAATTACCAGACATAATGAGGGCAAATTCCTAGGCCTATACCTTGACAACAACCTGAATTTCAGCACCCATATGCAACACATAACCAAAAAAGTATCCAAAACGGTTGGGATCCTCTCCAAGATACGAAACTACGTGCCGCAAAATGCCCTTCTCACACTATACCACTCACTTATTTATCCATACCTCACCTATGCTATTTGTGCTTGGGGATCAACTGCAGCAACACACCTAAAGCCAATAATAACCCAACAAAAAGCTGCAGTAAGAATAATCACTAAATCCCATCCCTGGCACACCCCCCCTCACTCTTCATAGATCTAAACTTACTCCCTGTTCAGTACATCCACACTTACTACTGTGTAATCTACATCTACAGGACCTTAAACTCCAATATCAACCTTGACCTAAAACGCTTTCTTGATAGTTGTGACAGAACCCACAGGCATAACACCAGACACAAACATCTCTATGACATTCCCCGTGTCCGACTAAACCTTTACAAAAATTCAATGTATGTCAAAGGCCCTAAAATTTGGAACACCCTACCTGAGAACTCTAGAACTGCAGACACATTCATCACCTTCAAAACTACCATTAGGAAACATCTTATCTCCCTGATACACCCCATCAACTAACTACACGAATACCACGTGGTGGTTCACACTTACACTCACTCACCCATTTGACCATAAACAGAAATATTAATCTCAATCTTAAAATAATGAATCCTATGATACTCCAATACTGAAACTATGTACTGTGCCAAAACAAAAGCATTCACATTGCTAAACTCACAAACTAGTATTTAGTCACTTAGCCATAATACCAACTTACCTCATAATTTGTAATATTTTAAAATAAAGAATTAAACTAAGTCTGCCCGAAATGCTTAGCTAGCCATGCTAGGCATTCTAGTGGTACACTCTGTAATCATTATTTAACTACATGTAAACCACACAATAACCAAATTCTGTAAATTCAACATTGTAATCTTTATAGAGAATAAACTTTGAATTGTTGGCTTGTATGTCAGAGTTGTTCATTTGCTCACAGCTACTAAACATCTCAAATGATGTAGTTGAAGTTTTGGCAGTATAGACTGAAAACCCAAACCTTGTCATTGTAGTTGTATACAACCCTCCAGATGCAACTTACCAGCAATTCCAGGAACAGTTTTTGAAAACTGACCACTGTCTGGAAACTCTCCCAACTCCTGCCCCAAACATCTTGCTACTGGAAGACTTCAACTTGAGACACCTAAAATGAAGGAGTGTAGCAAATAATATTTTGGCAGGGACCACCCCAGGAGGTAGCTCAGATGAAAATTCACACACACACACACGAGCTATTGAATCTCTGCACCAAATTCACTTTAAACCAGTAAATATTACAGCCTACAAGACTAGAAAATACGTTGGACCTCATCTTTATTTATTTATTTTTTATTTATTTATTTTATGTCTTTGCAAATAGTACACTAAGATATTGTATTTACAATAGTGGGTTGCAATGCAAAGAGAGCCTCTATTATGCCTAGGCAGTATGGGCCAACTTAACATTATTGGCTTACAGTCTACTTAATACTAAGGAGTATATCATAGTTGTACAGTAGGATAGTAATTATTTCATAGTTGTACAGTAGAATATTAATTATAAATGAACCAAAATTTGTATAATACAAAGATATATTTATACTCTAAAATGCTTTTGTGAAAACAATGATTCAATTATATTCCTGTCAACTCTGATATTAACCCTCCCCTCAAACATCTCCTTGCCAACCTCAACAGAACACATGACCATAACACAAGGCACAGATCACTCTTTGATGTTCCTCGTGTCCATCTCACGCTATGCAAAAACTCAATGCACATAAAAGGCCCTAAAATCTGGAATTCATTACCTGTAAATATAAAAGAAACACTACCTGTTTATAAATTCAAGTCTCTTCTCAAAGATCACTTACTCACTCAAAACCAAATAAATACTGAATAACTGAACCTTATAAATTGTATATCCTATATGTTACTCACAATTATATCACACAAATGTTAAACCTAGGACCCAATCTAACTTTATTATTTTTTTAAATACACTACCTAACAGAATACTCCATTCGACTGAATGTACAGCAATACAAGCAACCATATGACTTGTCTTTGTAATACTCATTTGTGCTTTATAGTTATCTGTTTACAATAATGTTTTATCACTGATTTCATCATTGCTTAATTAATCTTAAGTTAATTTTAAGCCAGCCCGTAATGCTATGCATATAAGTGGCTTTGGCATGCTGCTCTTACCTGTATTTTTTGTACCTCTATGTATGCTTAAATTACTAAATAAATAAATAAATAAATAAATAAATAAGGTTCAATGTGATTGTTTCAGTTATGATGTGGGAGTACATAGGTGAGTAAGTGTGTACTGAGTATTTAGCATTTAGTCTAGGGTGATTAAGTGGCTTTTGAGAAGTCTTAAATTGATTTTCAGACTGGGTTACTTTAATATCTTCTGGTAATGAATTTCATATTTTGGGGCCCTTTATGTGCATAGTTTTTACACAGTGTGATATGGACACGAGGTATATCAAAAAGAGATCTGTGTCTTGTGTTGTGGTCATGTGTCCTGTTTAGGTTGGTGAGGAGAAGTTTGATTGGGGGGTTTATATTTGCGTGTATTATTCTGTGTATGTAGTAGGCACATGAATAAGTATGGATGTTCTTAACCCATAAACGGTCCAAACGTATACATATGTTACCTACCGTAGTGCCCCAACTTTTTTGAGAAAAAAAAAATCTTTTGTTTTTAATAGGAAAAAAGAGCATATGGTACCCAGGCATCCCCAATTATTTTAATATGGCACACAGTGAGTGCGCACACCCATTCTCTCATGTCTAGGCGACTCAGGCTTATCATGGCAATGATAAATGTATGACCAATAAAACGTATATACAGTGGACCCCCGGTTAACGATATTTTTTCACTCCAGAAGTATGTTCAGGTGCCAGTACTGACCGAATTTGTTCCCATAAGAAATATTGTGAAGTAGATTAGTCCATTTCAGACCCCCAAACATACACGTACAAACGCACTTACATAAATACACTTACATAATTGGTCGCATTCGGAGGTAATCGTTATGCGGGGTCCACTGTATACGTTTGGGGCACTAGCAATAAAAACATATATATACATCTGGACCGTTTACGAGTTAATGGTGAGCAGATTCAGACTTTTGTAAATTGGTGGAGTATGCTGGCGGGAGTGGGAATTTGTTATCATTCTTACTGCTGCCTTTTGCTGGGTTATTAGGGGTTTTAGGTGATTGGATGTTGTTGATCCCCATGCATAAATTCCATATGTAAGATAAGGGTATATGAGTGAATGGTACAGTGCCAGGAGAGCTGATTGTGGAATGTAGTACCTTTTCTTTGATAGTATGCCTACAGTCTTGGAGATTTTCTTGGTGATTTGTTGTATGTGTGTCTGGAACTTAAGGCTACTGTCAAGGTGGATACCTAGGAATTTTCCCTCTGCGAGTCTTGTGACTGATCCATTTAGCGTTATGTTAATTGGATCATTTGCAGCTTTGTTTCCAAACTGAATGAAATAGGTTTTATCAGTGTTCAGGGTAAGTTTGTTAGTCATCCAGGCAGATATTTTCTGTAATTCAACATTGACTGTGTTTGCTAGTATGAGTGTGTTTGGGTGGGAAAAGACATGTAGTGTCATCTGCAAATAATATAGGTTTGAGTAGCTGTGATGCATTCGGTAGATCATTGATGTAGATGAGAGAAGAGTGGTCCAAGGATGCTTCCTTGTGGGACTCCTACTGTGATTGGTTGGGTGGAAGAGTTTGCATCATTTGCATAAACATACTGAGTTCTGTTACTAAGGTATGACTTTAGGTAGTTGAGGGAGTGGCCTCTGATACCATAGTACATTAATTTGGAGTACAGCAGTTCATGGTCGACTGTATCAAAAGCTTAAATCAATAAAAATGCCCAGCGGGACTTCTTTCTTTTCAAGTGTGGTACATATTAGATCTAGCATGTGTATGATAGCATCATTTGTGCTTTTATTATTCCTGAATCCAAACTGACAAGGGTTTAATATGTTGTGTGAAACGAGGTAGGAATAGATCCGTCTATGAATTAATTTTTCGAAGAATTTAGAGAGCAGTGGTAAGTTAGATATTGGTCAATAGTTATTCAAGTCAGCTTGGTCACCCCCTTTATGGATCGAGTGACCCTCGCTATTTTGGGGATTGTTGGGAAGGTGATTCAATGGATTTGTTAAAGATCGTTGCAACAACTGGTGACAATACTTGAAAAGCATTTTTGTACATAAAAGCAGGCAAGTTGTTTATGTCTCCTGCCTTGTTTTTAAGGGTGTTTATGATGAGCGTAACTTCAATGGGGTTGGTTGGAGCTAGGAATAGCATATCTGGGTAGGTACCTATGAGGTAGTCTGATGGATGGGTGTTTGTGCTTGGTATTTTGTTTGCTAGATTTTTTCCTATGGTGGAGAAGAAAACATTAAGTCTGTTTGCTGTTTCAGTTGGAGTGAGTAGGGGTTCATCTGATTTTGTTAGCTTGATTCCTTTGTTTTTGGACAACATTTTAGTTCCAAGAATTTCAGATAGTTTTCCAGGTTTTTTTCATATCACCTTTGATGTTATGTAATCTATTTTCATAATACAATTTTTTTGACCTTATCAGGCTGGTAAGTGCTGACGAGTAACTTTTTGACTGTTCTCTAGTTATTTGACCCATTCTATACTGTTTTTCATATTTGTGCTTTGTGTTAATGGATTTGAGGATGCTTGGTGTTAGCCAGGGATTATTCAATCTCTTTGCTGTGATCTGTTTAGTTTTTCTGGGGCAATGTCGGTTATAGAGGCATTGGGTTTTTTTTAGAAAATTATTTATACATTCATTCATATCAGTATATGTTTCAAGCTCATTTGGCCAATCGATGTTATTCATAGCTGCTATGAAGTTGTTAACTGCTGTCTCGTTATGTAGTCTGAAGGTTACTTTAGTAATGTCTTGTGGCAGTTTGCCCAGATTAGTTATGAGAAAGGTTGGGTAGTGGTCTGTAGTGTTGTCTGTGATTATGCCTGATTTTAAAGGGGATATGGTGTTTGTCCAGATGTGGTCTATTAAGGAGATGCTTGTCTCAGTTTCTTGTAGGTTTAGATATTGCTGGTAGCAACAGGCAGTTACTCATTGTGTTTGTGAATTCGGTTACTTGTGGGTCCTGGTCGTGTAGTATGTTTATGTTGAAATCTCCTGTTAGTAGTAGGTGGTCTTTATTCATGTGTGCATCAGTAATCATGTTTCCTAGTGTTTCACTAAAGTGATAAATGTTTGACTGTGGTACTCTGTAGATGTTTATAACTGTGAGGGGTTTTTGCAGGTCTTTTGATTTAAATTTGGCTAAGATATATTCTCCATGTTCGTCCCTTGTGCAAGATTTATTGATACATTCGAGTTGATTTGAATAGTATATAGCTGTTCCTCCCCCTTGCTGGTCTGTTCTACAGTTGTGTATGGCCATGTAGCCAGGAATGGTATAGAAATCTGTAACTTCAGGCTTAAGCCAGGTTTCTGTGAGTGTGATGATTGATATATTGGAATGAAGGGAACTGAGTAATGCTGTGAGGTCATCATAATGTTTGCTCAAGGATCTGACATTGTAGTTAAAGATGGTTATGTTATTGTTTGCACTGAGTAATGTCTTTGCTTGGTCTGCTGTGTAGTAATTACAGTTACTGGTTGATTCATGTAATTCATTTTGTAAAAAGTTTACATCAGGATCTATGCCTGTAATCATAGGATGAGAGTAATTTTACAAACTAGATTTTCTGAGTATAATGATATAAGATTTATATTGAATCTACAACCAGACTTATGACTAAGACACCGTGATTAATCTAAAACTTGTAAAAATTTGAAAGAAAAAGGGATTATTACAGAATAGATAATTCAGTTATACACTTAAGCATCTAATAGCACCTTAATTATTTTAACAAGTGAGTTTATGAACTACAGTAGATATTTACAGCTAAAATAAAGGAGCTAATGAATATAATAATAAAAGAATGTATTAAAAGCAAAATCAGTAGCACCTGAGGTAGTCAAAGACAATTAGATACGTAATATAATCATATGAAAGACAATTCACTAGGATCACAACATAACAGAAGTACAAACATGTATGCACAGGGCTCCTGACCAGCAAAATGTGATCAGTTATGAGGGTGTCTTCACAAAATTCAACTTCAATAACAAAAACATACAATGGGAACAAGTGAGCCATGTCCTAAATGAAACAAACTGGGAAGATATCCTAAACAACACAGATCTGAACCTTTGCCTAGAAAAAAAAAAACTCTGTGGCCCTTGAGGTCTGCTCAAAGCACATTCCATTAAGAAAAAGAAAGAGTAGATGTAAACTTGAAAGAGACGCTCCCTATACAGGTGAAGACAAAGAATCACAGAGCTGCTGAGAGGGGCCACTTTATCTGAAATACAAAGGGAGGCACTGGTCAGAGAAATAGCAAATACTGAACTTAAGCTTAAGGAATCTTACAGGAGGCAAGAATCTTGGGAAGAACTAAAAGGGTAAAACAACATCCAGTATTGGGCCCCTGCTTAGGCGAGATGGGATCTACACAGATGACAGAAAAGAAACGAGTGAGATACTAAAGTCCCAATATGACTCAGTTTTCAGCAAGTCGTTAACCAGACTAAGGGTCGACAATCTAAATGAATTCTTTATGACTGAGACCCAAAATTTGGTCATTTCAAAAATCTCTGACATTATCCTAACATGGACATGTCCATGCACTCTGCCCCAGGCCCAGACTCATGGAACTCCATGTTCATCAAGAATAGCAAGAAGCCCTTATTGTGTGCCTTCAGCATTCTATGGAGAGGGAGCATGGACACAGGGGTCATCCCACATACACTAAAAAAACATACATAGCCCCACTCCACAAAGGTGGCAGTAAAGCAATTGCAAACCGATAGCAATAACATCCCATATAAAAATCTTTGAGAGGGTTCTAAGAAGCAAGATCACCAACCACCTAGATACCCATCAATTACACAACCCAGGGCAACATGGGTTTAGAGCAGGTCACCCCTGCTTGTCCCAGCTATTGGACCATTATGACAAGGTCCTGGATGCTGTTGAGGATAAACAAAATACAAATGTAGTATATACAGACTTTGCAAAAGCTTTCGACAAGTGTGACCATGGTGTAATAGCACACAAAATGTGTGATAAAGGAATAACAGGAAAAGTTAGTAGATGGATCTATAACTTCCTGACAAATAGAGCACAAAGAGTAATAGTAAACAGAGTGAAGTCCCAGGCAGCCACGGTGAAAAGCTCTGTCTCACAAGGCACAGTACTCGCTCCCATTCTATTCCTCATCCTCATTTCGCACATAGACAGAGATGTAAGCCATAGGTCCATGTCTTCCTTTGTGGATGACACCCAGATCACCATGGCAGTGACCTCCATCAAAGACACTGCGAGACTCCATGCGAACATAAACCAAATCTTCAAATGTGCCACTTCAAACAATATGAAGTTCAATGAGGAGAAATTTCAACTATGTACTCAGATATGGAAAACTTGAGGAAATCAAAAATGTATCAGGGTATAAGACAAATTCTAACCATACAATAGAGCAAAAAAGAAATGTGAAGGACCTGGGAGTGATAATGTCAGAGGATCTCGTCTTCAAAGACCACAACAATGTACAGTATCTACTTCATCTGCTAGGAAAATGATATGATGGATAATAAGAATCTTCAAAACTAGGGACACCAAGCAAAAGATGATCCTCTTTAAATCCCTTGTGCTTTCTAGGTGGCTGGAATACTGCTGTACACTAACGGCCCTCTTCAAGGCAGGAGACATTGCAGACCTGGAGAGCATACAAAGAACTTTCACGGCACAAATAAGTATGATAAGGCACCTTAATTACTGGGAACAGTTGAAGGTCCTTGATTTGCATTCCCTGGAATGCAGGTGAGAGAGATACATGATAATATACATTTGGAAGGTCCGGGAGGGATTGGTACCAAATCTGCACACGAAAATCACTCCTTATGAAAGCAAAAGACTCGGCAGGAGATGTAAAATTTCCCCGATGAAAATCAGGGGCAGCCACGAGTACATTGAGAGACAACACAATAAGTGTCAGGCCCCCAAGACTGTTCAACTGTCTCTCAGCATACATAAGGGGGATTACCAATAGACCCCTGGCTGTCGTCAAGGGACTGGACAGGCACCTAAAGTCAGTACCTGACCAACCGGGCTGTGGTTTGCATGTCAGTTTGCGTGCAGCCAGCAGTAACAGCCTGGTTGATCAGACCCCGATCCAACATGAGGCCTGGTCTCAGACTGAGCTGTGAGGGCGTTGACCTCCAAAACCCTCTCCAGGTAAACTCCAGCAAAATCCCAAGTACCAATGCTCAAGCAAGTGACTACATCATTGGAAGCTTTCCAAACTCCCTCTATCTGGCTCCAACTAATTCTACCAAGGTCTCTTATAATAAATTCACTGAAAAATATGTCTGGAAACTTAGCACAAATACCATCGCTATTGTTCATAAGAGCAACTCATGTGCTTTCACCCACCACTGCAATACTATTCAACAAATTATTAGAAGCCAACACATCTTCAACAATGCTTAAGATGGAAAGGGTTACCCCAGTAATAACTTCAAATTTACAGTGGACCCTCGGATATCAACCGGTGTGCATATCAGCCAAATCGGGTTTTGGCGCCTTTTTTGACTGAAATTCTATCCTGGATTTTGGCTGGCAACTCAGAAATTGGTCGTATTGGATGCGTCCGCCTGCCACACTGCGTGCGTGAGTCGTCTGGCTGTGTCTCTCGGTGAGTGAGCAACACTCCGTGCATTCATCCAAACATTTCATTACAATCCATTGATTTTTGTGGTTGCTTGAGTGCGACTGCAAAATAAGCCACCATGGGCCCAAGAGCTAACCAATGAAGAGCTGCAAGACCTTCATCTGCAACAGCAACAGACCACAGCTGAGGAAATTGGTCCAGAGGAGGAGGTAGAGAGAGGGAAGGTGCCTTCTTCAGCAATTAAGGACATTTGTGGAAAGTGGAGGGAGGCGCAAAGTCTTGTGGAGAAATAACACCCTGACCAAGCTGAAACAAGTCATATCTGCAACATGTTCAGTGACAAAACCTTGTCCCACTTCAGGCAAATGTTACGGACGCCAGACACAGATCTTTCTGGACAGTTTTTTTGTGTGACAGGGGTGCAGTGACTCTCAATCTGATCCTAGTGCCAGTAAAAGACAAAGAAGGGAAGTAACCCTGGATAGGGACTTGATACCTGAAGTCTTTATGGAGGGGGATTCCCCTTCCAAACAATAATCAGTCCTCTCTCTCTCCTCCTCCCTGTCTTCCATACGCCAACAAGAATCTTCAATAAAGATGAATTGAAGAAATGGTTATAACTATGACCATAACTTTTAAAGGGGTGGACCGGTCAGCCAGCGGAAGGCCTTCGTCAGATGACCAAAAGCTCCAATGGCGGGTCATCATCTAAGACCCGCGTCAGGAGACACTTGTGCTGTTTCCTGACGAACCTTACCTAACTTCAATAAAGGTGAATGTGATCTTAAATGTTCATTTATCCATTACATTAGTCATTTTATTTATTTCTCATTGTTTTGAGTATGTAAAACTGTAGCTAATCTTTATCAAATGTATTTTTTGTAAATATTTTTGGGTGTCTGGATTGGATTGTCTTTACATTAATTCTTATGGGAAATATTACTTTGGTTTTCGGCCTTTTTGGATTTAGGCCAACCTTCTGGAATGGATTACGGCCGAAATCTGGGGTTCCACTGTATATGTAACCCCAATGAAAATAATTTCAGACCTATATGTAACCCCCAATGAAAATAACTTCAGACCAATATGTAACATGCTACTGGTATTCAGAAATCTTCAAAAAATTACTCCGTAAGAAATAATACTCCTTTTTAGAATCCCTCAATGTACTCAACACCTGCCAGTTTGGTTTCAGACTAAACAGAATCACAAAAGATGCAAAATGCATCTTTTTTTGGGGTCAATGCCATGGGTCACTGACCCCCGAAACCCTCTCCAAGTATACTTCATTTATACAGCTCTTGAGAATAATAAATGCCCACTAGGCCTCTTTAGACTTTAGTCAAGTTTTTGATATACAGTAGTAGAGAACAGCATCATGCACCTTAAACCTTAACACATCTCAAGTTCACCCTTAACAAGAGACACCAATATACCTCCATCAAAGGCAATGTCTCCCACCAACATAGGTAGTGTACTTGGCTCTATGCTTTTCTTTACATATATCACTGATTTTCCAAATGTATCTCAATAACTTTGACCAGTTCTGTTTGCAGACAACACAAATCCAAACTCAATAACACTGTCAATAAGGAGCTCATAAAAACATCAACCTGGATGACTAATAATAAACTTAACACTGGCAAAACCTTCTACAAGATGTTCAAGATTAGATTTGTTTGGATATTTAAACTGGAGTGTTAGCTACCCAGGATAACCCAAGAAAGTCGGTGCATCCTCAAGGATGGTCTGTCTTATTTTCATCAGGGTCCTTCAATCTTGTACCCGATGATGCAACCCACACCAGTCAACTAACACCCAGGTACCTTCTTACTGCTAGGTGAACTGAGACTGCAGGTGTAAGGAAATGTGCCCAACATTTCCACCTGGCCAGGGACTGAACCATGGACTCTCAATGTGTGAGGCAAGAGCTACAAATGTCCAACTAATTGTTATGATCAATGGTTTTCTCACTGCAAGAAAAAAACAGGAAATTTAATAGATCTGTTCCTTGACAGCAACTCGAAATTCAGTACCCAATCAGCACATAACAAAAAGTATCCAAATCAGTTGGCATCCTATCCAAGATACATTACTATACACCTCAAACAGCACTACTGACATTATAATATTCTCAAATCTATCCCTACGTCACCTACGTTATTTATCTCTGGGGATTCACTAAAGTAATCTTTAGCCAATAATAACACAACATACAACAGCAGTATGAATGATCATACAATCTACTGCCAGACAAAACACTCTCACTCTTCGGAAGTCAAAACTTATTTAATATACATAAAATTAACTCATAATTTTGTCCCGAGGTTTGGTAGGCAATATCCTCACCTCACACAGTGAGTCTCCATGGTTCAGTTCCCGGCATGGGTGGTAATGTTGGGCACTCCTTTCGCCTGTTGTCACTGTTCACCTAGTAGTAAGTGGGTACCTGAGTGTTAGTCACCATACATCTGCTGTCACTGCTTACCTAGCAGTAAGTAGGTACCTGGAATGTTAGTTACCTTACACTAGTTCCATCTAGGCTGGAACATTACTGCACACTAACAGCACCTTTCAAGGCAGGTGAAATTGCTAACCTAGAAAATGTACAGAGAACCTTCATGGCGCGCATAACTGAGATAAAACACCTCAATTACTGGGAACGCTTGAAGTTCCTGGACCTGTATTCCCTGGAACGCAGGCGAGAAAGATACATGATTATATACACCTGGAAAATCATAGAGGGATTAGTACCAAACTTGCACACGAAAATCACTCCCTATGAAAGCAAAAGACTCGGCAGACGATGCAACATCCCCACAATGAAAAGCAGGGGTGTCACTAGCATGATAAGAGACAACACAACAAGTGTCAGGGCCCCAAGACTGTTCAACTGCCTCCCAGCATACATAAGGGGGATTACCGATAGACCCCTGGCTGTCTTCAAGCTGGCACTGGACAAGCACCTGAAGTCAGTACTTGACCAGCCGGGCCATGGTTCGTACGTTGGATTGCATGCAGCCAGCAGTAACAGCCTGGTTGATCAGGCCCTGATCCTGGAGTTTACCTGGAGAGTTCCGGGGGTCAACGCCCCCGCAGCCAGGTCTGTGACCAGGCCTCCTGGTGGATCAGAGCCTGATCAACCAGGCTGTTACTGCTGGCTGCATGCAATCCAACGTACGAGCCACAGCCCGGCTGGTCAGGTACCGACTTTAGGTGCTTGTCCAGTGCCAGCTTGAAGACTGCCAGGGGTCTGTTGGTAATCCCCCTTATGTATGTTGGGAGGCAGTTGAACAGTATTGGGCCCCTGACACTTACTGTATTGTCTCTTACCGTGCTAGTGACACCCCTGCTTTTCATTGGGGGGATGGTGCATCGTCTGCCAAGTCTTTTGCTTTCATTGTGAGTGATTTTCGTGTGCAAGTTCGGTACTAGTCCCTTTAGGATTTTCCAGGTGTATATAATCATGTATCTCTCCCGCCTGCATTCCAGGGGTCCTTAATCTTGTCCCCCAGGATGCGACCCACACAAGTCGACTAACACCCAGGTACCTATTTGCTGCTAGGTGAACAGGACAACATGTGTAAGGAAACGTGTCGAAATGTTTCCACCCGCCGGGAATCGAACCTGGGCCCTCCGTGTGTGAAGCGGGAGCTTTAGCCACCACGTCAGCACAAGTGCTGACCGTGATTAAATACTTCACCGCAGTGAACAGCTGTGTGTTTGTTATGTTGTGGTGGGGGAATGTACCAGTCAAGTCTACTTTCCGACATAAACTGAAATATACTCAGTTTCAGTGATAACTCAAGCTTCTTGCAGCCCCGGTCAAGTGTGGAGAAAATTCTCCAGTACAGGGGGGTATCTCCTAGCCCCCTCAGTCCTCTGAGGGACTTAGCCCTCTCACAGAGGGCTAGTGGACTACGATGTATGTACCATAACGTCTCCAGGCACGCCTTCTCTTTGCTAGAATTTTTGATCAGCTATACAACTAGGGAACGATGTCATGTGGGGGTTCAAAACGTGGATTGGGTAACACTCAAGTAGACTGTTAATTACGTATATTGGATAGAATATATAGGGAGCACCAAGACTGACCTGCCGCCCGTCTAAGGTCTCTACTTGAACTGACTCCCCAGTGCCTCAGAGGGTGAGCAGTCTTCAAATTATGCTAGGTCAGCTGTAACAGTGAATAACAGTCAGTGATTCACGCAGGAGCAGAGGATCAGTAACGGTCGGTGTGTGAGTCATTAATACTGACACTACTGGTAACTGGTTACTGGTAACTGGTACTACTGAGAGCTCGACGACACTAACATATGTCATCCCAACATACAGCTAATACAAACTAGAGATGGCAGGTGTACGGCTTGGGCTGATTCTATACAATGTCAAAGTACACAACAATTGAACGTTAGAACATACATAAGGAGAATATTGGAATGGAAGCTAATGTAACTTACTGTAATGAAACTTACTGTAATGAAACTGTAATGCATTACAAGGTATGATATAGTACAATTCATAGAATAAGACTCAACATTGGGGTTACACAATAGAAGTGATAAAAAAAAAATTGATCGATCAATCTGTATTCACTTGATCTACGAATTCTGAGGAAGGATATGTACAAAGAAAGAAGTGTTTAACAGGAAGGCAGACTTGGTGCACTCAAATCTAGACTGTTAAATCTCAGAATTCGGAGAGAACATGAACACACAAAAAAAAATTCTTGAATATTAATAAGTTGATACTGTAATTATTCACCTATACAGGTTATTTACATTTAACCCCAACTCTGCTAGGGTGAGATTGACATATGCAGAATGGGTGTCATCTCTGGGAGGATCAAACTCTGTTGCACTGACTAACTCATGCCGTGTTTGAGGCAGACCTGAATTGGTTGTTACAAATGATACTTGAGGATTTCTCAATACCCATCGTGTATGTAGGGAATAATGACATTCAGGTTGATCATCTGAGTATTAGAGGTAGAGGGTACAGGATCAGGAGGGTTGTCTGTCACATTTGTCTGAGTTGGGACATCATTATCATCACAAACTAACTTCATATGATCCAAATGCGATTCTTTATACTGACCAGTACTAATTTCTCTAACCTTATACTTATTGCCAGTGATATGTTCAACTACTCGATAAGGACCAACACACTTTTGATCAAGCTTAGGCACTGCAGACGTCTTGTTAAAGTTAGTCAGCATAACTCTCGAACCTACTTTGATTTTGGACGGCTTTGCTCGAGTGTTTGCGACTCTTGTAAATTCTGTTTTTGATTCATGAAGTGTTTCAGGGATTCTTCTAAAAACACCTTAAGCTAAGCTGGTGCGAGTTACTATGAAATCATCAGGGTTGTAATTTGGTTTCGGGTTAGAATATAACAACTCATAAGGCAAACGTTTATCTACACCATACAATGCATAATAAGAACATAAGAACATAACGAAGGAACACTGCAGAAGGCCCACTGGCCCACGCGAGGCAGGTCCAAGTCTCCTACCGGCTTAAGCCAATGCACCCAACCTAGTCAGGTCAGGTCACATTGACTTAAGGGAGGAACACGGCAACCGCCCTGGTAGCACAAGCTATGAGGTCCAACTCACACCCACCCACATCCACTCATGTATTTATCCAACCTATTTTTAAAGCTACACAACGTTCTGGCCTCTATAACTGTACTCGGGAGTTTGTTCCACTCATCCACAACTCTATTACCAAACCAGTACTTTCCTATATCCTTCCTGAATCTGAATTTTTCCAACTTAAAACCATTGCTGCGAGTCCTGTCTAGGCTAGATATTTTCAGCACACTATTTACATCCCCTTTATTTATTCCTGTCTTCCATTTATACACCTCAATCATATCCCCCCTAATTCTACGTCTTTCTAGAGAGTGCAGATTCAGGGCCCTCAGTCTATCCTCATAGGGAAGGTTTCTGATACATGGGATCAACTTTGTCATCCTCCTTTGTACATTTTCCAGAGAATTTATATCCATTCTGTAATACGGTGACCAAAACTGTGCAGCATAATCTAAATGAGGCCTAACCAAGGATGTATAGAGTTGAAGAACAACCTGAGGACTCCTATTATTTATGCTTCTTGATATGAAGCCAAGGATTCTATTCGCTTTATTGCAAACACTTATGCACTGTTGTCTTGGTTTCAGATTACTGCTAACCAGAACTCCTAAATCTTTTTCGCAATCCGTAATATTAAGATCTACATTATTTAGTTTATATGTGGCATGGTTATTGTCCTGTCCAACATTTAGAACTTTGCATTTGTCTATATTAAACTGCATCTGCATCACCTATGGAAACATTGTAAGCAGAATTTATAGCACACTGCACATCAGGTATAACTTCATCCCAAGTTTCACTGTTGGGATTGATAGTGGCTCTCAAGACATCAAGTACTTTCTTATTGGTTCGTTCTACTAACCCGTTTCTTGCAGGATGGTGAGGAACAATGGTGAATTTAGAGATCTTGTACAAGGTACACAAATTTTCAAGAATCTCATTACAGAATTCACCTCCATTATCTGTTACTAGGGACTTAGGGGTGGTATGCCTGCAGATAATGCATTCTTTAAGTGCTTTAGCTACTGTCTCTGCAGTCTTATCTGCAACAGGAACTAATTCACAATATCTGGTGAAATGGTCTACCATAACACACAGATGTTTGTTGCCCTGGAGGGAACATTGGAAATTAGTTAACAAATCAAGTGCAACTCTTTCCCACGGTTTGCTAGTTGGATACACTTGGATTGGATTAGGACCATTAACATTGCCTATGTGTTGCATGCGGACATTACATTTCTTAACATATTCAGAAATATCAGTTGCCATACGAGGCCAAAAGTATTTCAATCTGGCTTGTTTTACTGAACAATCCATACCAGGGTGCGCAACACCTGGTACATCGTGAACTAATTGTAAGACTACATTTACTAGTGACTGGAATTACTAACTGGTATATTCTTCTGTTAGGAGTACCCAACTCGGCTGTTCGATACAGTAATTCTTGGTCCATGACAAAGTAACTGATGGGTGCTGGTGGCTTCACAGTCAGAATAAGATCTTCCTGGAGCAGGAATCGAGCCATACCAGACCACATGGGATTTGTTCGTTGAGCATTCTTTACATCCTCGGCAGTAAATGGAGGGTCTGCAGTTACTATACTAACATGTCGCGATAAAGAATCTGTGACTACATTTGACTTGCCAGGTAAGTGTTCAAAGGTAGGATCGAACTCTTGGATAGTCAAGGTCCATCTGGCTAACCTTCCAGTAGGTTGTTTGTTCTGGAATAAAGGTATCAGTGGAGCATGATCTGTCAAGACATGAACAGAGTACTGATAAAGTACTCGGAAGTGCTTTAAAGACCATACTATTGCTAAAGCTTCTTGCTCAGTTACTGTATAATTACGTTCAGCCTTTGCAAGGACTCGGCTAGCAAATGTCTTCTGAGCTAGTACGGCACCTATGCCAATAGAACTAGCATCAGTTGTCAGATAGAAGGGCTTAGAAAAATCTGGAAATTTCAAAATTGGAGCAGATGTTAGCTTTTCTTTGAGAGTATGACCTATGTGAACACCTTTGTCAGCAGTATGTGATTCTTATGAGCACTGTATAACTCTTGTCAGCACTACATGGCATTTGTGAGCACTACGTGATCCTTGTGAGCACTGTATAACCTTAATAAGCACTGTATGACACTCGTGAGCACTGTATAACCTTAATAAGCACTGTATGACACTCGTAAGCACTGTATGACCTATGTGAGCACTGTATGATCCCTGTGAGCACTGTATGACCCTTGTGAGCACTATTACCTGGAGTTTACCTGGAGAGAGTTTCGGGGGTCAACGCCCCCGCGGCCCGGTCTGTGACCAGGCCTCCTGGTGGATCAGCGCCTGATCAACCAGGCTGTTGCTGCTGGCTGCACGCAAACCAACGTACGAGCCACAGCCCGGCTGATCAGGAACTGACTTTAGGTGCTTGTCCAGTGCCAGCTTGAAGACTGCCAGGGGTCTGTTGGTAATCCCCCTTATGTGTGCTGGGAGGCAGTTGAACAGTCTCGGGCCCCTGACACTTATTGTATGGTCTCTTAACGTGCTAGTGACACCCCTGCTTTTCATTGGGGGGATGGTGCATCGTCTGCCAAGTCTTTTGCTTTCGTAGTGAGTGATTTTCGTGTGCAAGTTCGGTACTAGTCCCTCTAGGATTTTCCAGGTGTATATAATCATGTATCTCTCCCTCCTGCATTCCAGGGAATACAGGTTTAGAAACCTCAAGCGCTCCCAGTAATTGAGGTGTTTTATCTCCGTTATGCGCGCCGTGAAAGTTCTCTGTACATTTTCTAGGTCGGCAATTTCACCTGCCTTGAAAGGTGCTGTTAGAGTGCAGCAATATTCCAGCCTAGATAGAACAAGTGACCTGAAGAGTGTCATCATGGGCTTGGCCTCCCTAGTTTTGAAGGTTCTCATTATCCATCCTGTCATTTTTCTAGCAGATGCGATTGATACACTGTTATGGTCCTTGAAGGTGAGATCCTCCGACATAATCACTCCCAGGTCTTTGACGTTGGTGTTTCGCTCTATTTCGTGGCCAGAATTTTTTTTGTACTCTGATGAAGATTTAATTTCCTCATGTTTACCATATCTGAGTAATTGAAATTTCTCATCGTTGAAATTCATATTGTTTTCTGCAGCCCACTGAAAGATTTGGTTGATGTCCGCCTGGAGCCTTGCAGTGTCTGCAATGGAAGACACTGTCATGCAGATTCGGGTGTCATCTGCAAAGGAAGACACGGTGCTGTGGCTGACATCCTTGTCTATGTCGGATATGAGGATGAGGAACAAGATGGGAGCTAGTACTGTGCCTTGTGGAACAGAGCTTTTCACCGTAGCTGCCTCGGACTTTACTCTGTTGACGACTACTCTCTGTGTTCTGTTAGTGAGGAAATTATAGATCCATCGACCGACTTTTCCTGTTATTCCTTTAGCGCGCATTTTGTGCGCTATTACGCCATGGTCACACTTGTCGAAGGCTTTTGCAAAGTCTGTATATATTACATCTGCATTCTTTTTTTCTTCTAGTGCATTTAGGACCTTGTCGTAGTGATCCAGTAGTTGAGACTGACAGGAGCGACCTGTTCTAAACCCATGTTGCCCTGGGTTGTGTAACTGATGGGTTTCTAGATGGGTGGTGATCTTGCTTCTTAGGACCCTTTCAAAGATTTTTATGATATGGGATGTTAGTGCTATTGGTCTGTAGTTCTTTGCTGTTGCTTTACTGCCCCCTTTGTGGAGTGGGGCTATGTCTGTTGTTTTTAGTAACTGAGGGACGACCCCCGTGTCCATGCTCCCTCTCCATAGGATGGAAAAGGCTCGTGATAGGGGCTTCTTGCAGTTCTTGATGAACACAGAGTTCCATGAGTCTGGCCCTGGGGCAGAGTGCATGGGCATGTCATTTATCGCCTGTTCGAAGTCATTTGGCGTCAGGATAACATCGGATAGGCTTGTGTTAATCAAATTTTGTGGCTCTCTCATAAAAAATTCATTTTGATCTTCGACTCTCAGTCTGGTTAGCGGCTTGCTAAAAACTGAGTCATATTGGGACTTGAGTAGCTCACTCATTTCCTTGCTGTCATCTGTGTAGGACCCATCTTGTTTAAGTAGGGGCCCAATACTGGGCGTTGTTCTCGATTTTGATTTGGCATAGGAGAAGAAATACTTTGGGTTTCTTTCGATTTCATTTATAGCTTTTAGTTCTTCCCGCGATTCCTGACTCCTAAAGGATTCTTTTAGCTTAAGTTCGATGCTTGCTATTTCTCTGACCAGTGTCTCCCTGCGCATTTCAGATATATTGACCTATGGAGCACTGACCTATGGAGCACTGTATGACCCTTGTGAGCACTATATGACCTATGGAGCACTGTATGACCCTTGTGAGCACTGTGTAACCCTTGTAAACACTGAATGACACTTGTGAGCACTGTACGAAACTTGTGAGTACTGTTTGACCCTTCTCAGCACTGTATGACTCCTGCGAGAACTGTATGACCTTGTGAGCAAAGTATGATACTTGTGAGTACTGTATGACCCTTGTGAGCACTGTATTACTTGTGAGCACTGTACGGTACTTTGGGGCACTGTATGACACTTGTGGGTTTAGCGCTAATAATAATAATAATAATAATAATGATAATCAATAATAATAACAATAATATGATCCATGGTAGTTTTTTAATCATGGTTCATGGTGATCCAAATTCGTGAACTATATTCTGTACCAGTGATTTAGAATATACACTGTACCATGTTCCTTTGTATTCCAGTTCGTGGCCAATATGGTCCTTCGTGATTCTCTGTTGTGACCATGTTTTGTAGTGGCTCAGGTGGAGGGCCATGTTATACTGAGTTCCTTTGTGGTACCGTTGACTATAACATATATGTTGGACGTAAACCTGTGTAAGGCTGTGATCATCCATGGCTTACGTAGCACCACGAATTTTGATGTAAGTACTGAAGGCTGATGATGGAGTTTGACCTATGAACGACCATTGACCCTGATTTATTGACTTACGGAGCACCATAAACTTGATCTATGTAGAGAACTGTTGTAAAACTTTTGAAAGAATGATGCTTAACAGACTGTACTACAGAATCAGACATCAACCTTCCCCCTACCTCTATGGGTTCATGAAAGGTAAAAGTGTGCAGAACTGTATTTCCACCTTTCTCACTGCACAAACCTCTACTAGTTTTACCACTTTTCTTGATCTAAAATCTGCATTTGATATTGCGAACAGAACCGTTATACTACATGAACTAGCCAAAATGAATATTGGTGGTAGCTTACTCTGCTGGATAATAGGATACCTGTCAAATAGAGTATCCTCTGTCCTTTACCAAGGCTTCAGAAGTGATTCTAAAGAAATGTCTTTAGGTACACCGCAGGGAGGAGTTCTTAGTCCCATGCTATTTAATATTCTGATTAATGCTCTCCTAAATGCTCTACCTGCCTCACCTAAACATATAGCTATAAGCTATGCTGATATCATGATCCATACAACAGGGCATAAGAAGATGAATACCATTCTTAATGAAGTTCAAGCAATTTGTAATCGACTAGGCCTCATAATATCTTCCTCTAAAACTAAGATATTAACAAGCAAACGACATCCCCCACCCATCTATTTGCAGGGTGAAATCATTAGCTACGTTAAAACTTACAGATATCTTGGTGTAGATGTACCCTTTAACAAATCCACTATACCACAACTAAACAAGAAATGTAAAGCTAGGCTAAATGCTCTCAAAGCTGTTGCTGGCTACAATCCCAACTATGGTGCAAATGTGAGAATCGTGAGAATGATGTACATAGCCTATGTTAGGTCCTTAATTGATTATGCTGCTCCCATGTTGATATTAGCTAGAGAAAGTTCTCTCCGACCCTTGGAGTTAATGCAAAATGAAGCTCTCAGGATTATTCTTGGATGTCCCAGATCTACAAAAGTTCTTAACATGAGGAAGGAGCTTGGTATTTCTAGTATCAGTGATAGGATTGTTGAAATTAACACTGTACTCGGTATTAGAATGTTGAGAAACGAACCAGACACTGTCACAGTGAATCTTACCAAGTGTCTAGAGGTAAATACACACAGATCTAAATGGATTGTGAAAACGTGCAATTGCATTAAGTTTTATAACCTGCATGAACTGTATCACTGTAGGCAACAAGAGCATTTCACCCCTCCATGGAAGACGTGTTCATTTAATATCACATACCTACAAGTACCTCCCAAGAAGCTCATTGCTAGTAATCCCTTCCTTAAATCTCTTGTTAGAGCAACTGCTCAAGAAGAAATTTCTCACCTAGCTGGTAGTAACAAGTTATCACAAGTTATATACACTGATGGATCTAAACAGGAGTCTTCTGGCAGGGCTGCATCTGCTCTTGTTGCCACCTCCCTAGTTAAGAACGATAATAAATTTGTTGAGTTAGGCATAAGAATCAACAACTGGGCGTCTACACTGCAAACTGAATTGTTTGCAATCCTAATGGCGCTAAAGCTAACCTATGACACTGAGCTTGACTATCATCATTACTGATTCTATGTCATCATTGAAGGCTCTTGGCTCATATAATGACTCCAACAACATGCTCATTGGGGAAGCCAGGTATAGATACTCAAAAATTAGGGACAAAGGAATTAATGTACAATTGCTATGGATCCCATCACACATTGGATTACTCCTTCATGATAAAGTTGATATGTTAGCCAAGAAGAGTATCGAGAAGGAGAATGTAGAATGTAACTTTGGTATAACTGTGTCTAGCATTAGGAATAATATTAGGAGAGAAGTAAATAATGAAAATGATTGTTATAGGAATGCAGTTAGAAGCCTGAGTAGATCTATAACCCACTATGATAACATGAACGTAGATAAGTATGTTTATGGAGCAACTTGCAATGTGAACAGACTGACTGATGTTGTAGTGGCCAGGCTTAGGCTTGGTTACAAGTACTTCTGGCAGTTTGGGAGACACACAGATAATGATCAAACTAAATGTAAATTATGTGATCAGGCATATGGTCACTCTCTTGAACACTATGTGCTTAATTGTCCACTTATTGAGGAATACAGAGACAGACAGTATAATAACCTATGTGACATGTCAAGATATCTTATTAATGAAAATAAGATACCAGATATACTAAGCAAATTTCCTAAATTTGCTTGTAACAGATAAGTGAACTATAGATATGTAGATATAAATCCATATGTATTCCTGTTAACCCTTTGGGGCCTAGTTCCTAGGCCTTTTGTGTATCCATATGCTCTCGCGCTACCGTCCACAGGATGGATATGGGGTGCACAATAAACTAGCCACTTCGGTGGCAAAATCTAAATCTGATGTAATCCGTGACTTGTGTAAGACCAAGAACCTTAACCTACGTAGAGTCATGAACCCTGACCCGTGTAAGACCAAGGCCCTTGGTCTGGCCTCGAGGTCACACTGGACTTATCACCTGCCTGTGTTTGTCTGGACTCCGCGTGTTGGTGTTTACTTTGGTCTTAGCGTGTCACTACATCGTATCTTTGTTTTGCTTGTCTCTCGCCTAATTTATCTTATCCTTTTCATTTCTTATCATTTGTTGCTGTTTATCACCTGACTTTTTTTGTGACGATGCTTGTGACTTTGATGTTTTGTCCAGTGATTATATTTATAATTTTGTCTAAGCCTTGTTAAGCTTTCCATTTTATTCATATACGCTTTAAGCTTTCCTTTTTATTACTGTATGCTTTAAGGTTTCCATCTCATTACTGTATGATTTAAGCTTTCCATCTTAATCCTGCATGCTTTAAATTTCCCATCTTATTACCTTATGATTTAAGCTTTCCATCTTATTCATGTATACTTAAACTTTCCATCTTACTATCATAAGCTTTAAGCTTTCCGTCTTATTATTGTATGGTTTACACTTTCTGTCTTATTCATGTATGCTTTGAGCTTTCCATCTTATTACTGTATGTTTTCTCGTATTCTTTTATGTAGATATTTGTAATTACCTAATTATTACATCAGGACCAGAGCTATGCTCCTGGTGCACACACACACAGACACACACTCACACACACACACACACACACACACACACACACACACACACAGTTTAGTTTAATATGTTTATTATGCACCCCATACCCATCCTGTGGGCGGTAGTCAAAAGATTACAGAGGTACATAATTGGTCCAGGGACTGGACTCCAAAGTTTTGACAGCTGAGCAAGTTACAGAGGTAATGAACTCACAATTTACAAAGGTAATGAACTCACAATTTACAAAGGTAATGAACTCACAATTTACAAAGGTAATGAACTCCAGGTAAGTCTGGTCACAATCATGACAAGTTACAAAGGTATTTACAGATTACAGAGGTACGTAATGGGTCCAGGGACTGGGCCCCCAAAGTTTTGATAGCTGAACTAGGTACAAAGGTAATGAGCTCACAAGTTACAAAGGTAATGAATTCTGTAGAATGGTTACTTACGTTTATACTTTGGCTACAATCATGAACAAATTATAGAGTAATGAGCAATTCACACTTCCACACCCGGTCACAACTGTAATGAGTTATTGGTGCAAATATTGATTGTTGAGTCACACACACCACACACACACACACACACACACACACACACACACACACACACACACACACAAACACACACACACACACACACACACTTTAGTTTAATATCTTTATGCACCCCATACCCATCCTGTGGGCGGTAGTCAAAAGATTACAAAGGTACATAATGGGTCCAGTGACTGGACCCCAAAGTTATGATAGCTGAACTAGTCACAAAGGTAATGAACTCCAGGTAGATCTGGTCACTAATCATGGCAAGTTACAGAGGTAATGAATCAGCTTCACTCCTATACATGGTTACAGTCATGAACAAATTACAAAGTAATGAACCACTGATACGTCCACACCTGGTCACAATTGTAATGAGTTATAAATACAAATATTAAGTGGATCATACACCCACACTAGTGCGCGCGCGCACATACACACACGAGGGCGCACGCACGGACATGTGCACACGAGCGTACAAATATATGCATACACACAAGGACGCACACCCACACACACACACCCACACACACACACCAACACCCACACACACACACCCTCACACACACCCACACACACACCCTCACACACACCCACACACACACACCCACACACACACACACACACCCACACACGCACACACACACCCACACACGCACACACACACCCACACACGCACACACACACACACACACGCACACACACACACACACACCCTCACACACACCCGCACACACACCCTCACACACACCCACACACACGCACGCACGCACACACACACACACACACACACCCACACACACACACATGCACACATGTGGTAATGCTTTATTTACAGCTAGCAAAGTCAGGGTATTTCTCCAGAATGGTCTGCAATATACCACTGTGGATAAAATACTTAGCCATTTCTTGAACACTTCTGAGTGAGTTGTTTCTAAATTCATTAATTTTATCACACTCCAGTACATAATGACGCAATGTGTGACAATAGTCCATCTGGCAAAGTTTACATTTCGTTTGGTCTACATCTGGTGGTGGTAATTTAACCTGCCACAGATACTTGTAACCCAGCCGGAGCCGGGCGGTAGTGACATCCAAGAGTCTACTTATCTTGTTGGATGCACCATAGACATGTGGCTCCTCCTGCATGATAGAATGATGATAGATGGACTCACTGGTGTCAATCTCCCTGAGCCTTAAGTCCATAAAATTCAGCTGAAGTTCTTTTCGTATTATTGTTCTCAAACTACTACCTGACAAGCCAAGATTGTAATCTACTCCCTCTTTGAAAGCATACAGCTTAGCCAATTTATCAGTTCTATCATGCATCTGAAGACCAATGTGAGATGGAATCCACAGCATGTGCACTCTGACTCCACTGTCCACAATCTTACCATACCTGTGTCTGGCTTCTGACAAAAGCATGCCACAATTTATACTTAATGAGTTGAGAGCATTTATGGATGACAGAGAATCAGTTACAATTAAAGTGTCAACCTTAGATACATGGACACATTTGAGTGCAAGGAGTATGGCAAACAGTTCTGTTTGAAGGGTAGAGGCCCAGTTATTGATGCGTGCTCCAATTTCTTTATGAGAGCCATCACTCTGTGTGACAACAGCGGCACTACCAGCTGCACCAGTGGACTGGTGAACAGAACCATCGACGTAAATAATTTGTGAAAGATTGTTCTGTGTGACTAAGTTATCAATACAGCTTAAGGCATCATGTTTGGCTTCAAGACGAAGCTTTGGTTGTGATTTAAGAAGAGTTTTGGGGGGAAATGGAGGAATGGTAGTTTGGAATGGGGTAATATCCCATGGAGCAGGGAAATGTCTCTGTTGTCCAACTTGATATAGATCATGTAGCTGGTTCATGCGGAGGTCGGTTCCAGTTTTTTCGATCCATCTGGAAGGATGTTCACCAGTGCTGAGGAAAGTTTGGAGGGCTTCTGTGCAGGGGTTTGAATGGGCTAGCCTAAGCATATTGACCCCAATAAGGATATTTCTTTCAGTAACACGATCTCTAATGCTTGGAATATTAAGTTCTTTCCGCATATTTAAAATTTTAGCAGTACGAGGGCATCCTAGGATGATCCTCATAGCTTCGTTTTGCAGTTTTTCCAGCCCTCCAAGCTTCCAGTCAGACACGAGTGCAAGTAGTGGCGCTGCATAATCAACCAATGATCTAATATAAGCAAGATACATCATTTTCACAATTTTAACATTAGCACCATACCTGGGATGAAAACCTGCCACAACTCTAAGTGCTCTCAGCCTTTCTTTGTATTGGCGACAAAGTCTCGTTACAACAGGTCCAAGTAGTGGAACCTCAAAGCCTAGATACCTGTATCTGCTTACATATTCTAGAAGAGACCCATCATGCAACTGGATCTGACGAACTGTGCCTCTCTGCCGAGGAGGACGCCTGTTGAGTATCTTTGTTTTATCCCCTGAGATTATTAACCCCAGGTCCTGACACGAGGCTAAAACATGATTAAGAATGTTTTGGGTGTTGGAGAATCCGGTGGTGTGAATCATTATGTCATCAGCAAAACTAACCATATAATGATGGGGCTGGCTAGGCATGGCATTAAGTAAGGCATTAATCAAAATGTTGAAAAGGGTGGGACTAAGCACACCTCCCTGTGGGGTTCCTAATTCAAAATCTTTAGTTACACTTCTATGTCCCTGGAACAACACAGACGACTTTCTGTTGGACAGGTAACCTTTAATCCAGCGGAGAAGCCATCCTCCAACATCCATTCTGGCAAGTTCACTAATGATTACATGTCTGTTGGCTACATCAAAAGCGGATTTAAGGTCAAGGAACGTAGTGTATGAGCTGTCAGTGTGCAGAGTGAGAAAGGTGGTAATGCAATGATGCACACTCCTCACACACAGCTCATGGAGCAGGGAGAGAGGACCCAGCAGCAATCAGTGAAGAGGCGGGGCCAGGAGCTATGGATCGACCCCTGCAACCACAAATAGGTGAGTACACACACACACACACACACACACACACTGCCTAGGACCAAATGGTAACTAACACACAGGTGTGAGTCAAGTCAGGCCAGGTAGAGAAGCACTGAGATCGGCACACGCAGACTCCACATACACTCTCAAACACCATACCACACAATTCTACCACTACTTATCATACAATTAAAAAATCCACACTCATATAGTTCCCCCCCCCCACACACTGCAAACTCCACATACACACTCATTCACCACAACACACAATCCCACCGTCTACTTTTAGTTACACACACACACACACACACACACACACACACACACACACACACACACACACACACACACACACACGAAAGGAGACAGACATGAAGCACTAAACTACAGACCAGTGTCACTGACATGTATAGTATGCAGTCATGGAGAAGATTATCATGAGAAGAGTGGTGGAACACCTAGAAAGGAATGATCTCATCAACAGCAGTCAACATAGTTTCAGGGACAGGAAATCCTGTGTCACAAACCTACTGGAGTTCTATGACATGGTGATAGCAGTAAGACAAGAGAGAGAGGGGAGGGTGGATTGCATTTTCTTGGACTGCAAGAAGGCGTTTGACACAGTTCCACACAAGAGATTAGTGCAAAAACTGGAGGACCAAGCAGGTATAACAGGGAAGGCACTACAATGGATCAGGGAATACTTGTCAGGAAGACAGCAGCGAGTCATGGTACTAGGCGAGGTGTCAGAGTGGGCACCTGTGACCAGCGGGGTCACACAGGGGTCAGTCCTAGGACCAGTGCTCTTTCTGGTATTTGTGAATGACATGACCGAAGAAATAGATTCCGAAGTGTCCCTGTTTTCAGATGAGGTGAAGTTGACGAGAAGAATTCATTCGATCGAAGACCAGGCAGAACTACAAAGGGATCTGGACAGGCTGCAGACCTGGTCCAACAATTGGCTCCTGGAGTTCAATCCCCACCAAGTGCAAAGTCATGAAGATTGGGGAAGGGGAAAGAAGACCGCAGACAGAATACAGCCTAGGGGGCCAGAGACTACAAACCTCACTCAAGGAAAAAGATCTTGGGGTGAATATAACACCAGGCACATCTCCTGAAGTGCACATCAACCAAATAGCTGCTGCAGCATATGGGCGCCTAGCACACCTCAGAACAGCATTCTGACATCTTAATAGGGAATCGTTCAGGACCCTGTACACTGTGTACGTTAGGCCCATATTGGAGTATGCGGCACCAGTCTGGAACCCACACCTAGCCAAGCACGTAAAGAAACTAGAGAAAGTGCAAAGGTTTGCAACAAGACTAGTCCCAGAGCTAAGAGGTAAGTCCTACGAGGAGAGGTTAAGGGATATCAACCTGACGACACTGGAGGACAGGAGAGATAGGGGGGACATGATAACGACATACAAAATACTGAGAGGAATTGACAAGGTGGACAAAGACAGGATGTTCCAGAGATGGGACAGCAACAAGGGGACACAGTTGGAAGCTGAAGACACAGATGAATCACAGGGATGATAGGAAGTATTTCTTCAGCCACAGAGTAGTCAGGAAGTGGAATAGTTTGGGAAGCGATGTAGTGGAGGCAGGATCCATACATAGCTTTAAGCAGAGGTATGATAAAGCTCACAGTTCAGGGAGAGTGACCTAGTAGCGATCAGTGAAGAGGCGGGGCCAGGAGCTTGGACTCGACCCCTGCAACCTCAACTAGGTGAGTATACACACATACACACACAGACTGACTGGGAAAACTAGGAACCACACAGGGGTCCCGAAACATGGAGAGCCAAGATGATGGATGTGGTACTGGAAAACCTCATGCACCAACACTACCAGAGTGAGATTGAAGGACGAACCAGCAAGACTGGACCTTGTGTTCACCCTGGGCAGTTCAGACATTGAGGACATCACACATGAGAGTCCCCTAGGAGCTAGTGACCATGTGGTTCTGTGCTTTGAATACATAGTAGAGTTACAAGTGGAGAGGGTCACAGGGGATGAATGGGAAAAGCCAGACTATAAAAGAGGGGACTACATAGGTTTGAGGAATTTCCTGCAGGAGGTTCAGTGGGACAGAGAACTGGTAGGAAAGTCAGTAAACGAAATAATAGAATACATAACAACAAAATGTAATGAGGCAGAGGAAAGGTTTATTCCCAAGGGCAACAGAAATAATGGGAAGACCAGAACGAGCCCCTGGTTTACCCGACGGTGAGGGGAGGCAAAAGAGCAATAGAGAATGGAAAAAGCACAGAAGGCATAGAGCACATGAAAATAGGAAGATTAGTCTCAGATCCAGGAACGAGTATGCACAGGTAAGGAGGGAGGCCCAGCGACAGTATAAATATAACTTAGCATCGAAGTCAAGACTGACCCGAAACTGTTGTATAGCCACATCAGGAGGAAGACAACAGTCGAAGACCAGGTGATCAGACTGAGGACAGAAAG